>NW_026930317.1:12500-41605 GCF_032062105.1 Saccostrea cuccullata
TTGATTCCAAGTGTTTATGGTGGTGACAGTCTCTGGTTCATCAAGCAGCTGTTTGACTGGAGGAGAGGATCCAGCTTCTGGTGAGTTCTGTGTTGTGTTAATGCTGTAGCCATGTTTATCTGAAGTTAAATAACTTGATGATAAGACTCCAAGCAATTTACTAAGTTCTTCTTCTTGCATTCTTCCTGGAATGAATTTTGGTAAAGATGGAACAATTTTTTGTGGAAGATTTCTGTATGTCTGTACATTGGACATGACACTAAATAGTTTTGACAAATCATTGGTGTCTGTTGCAGTTTCCATTGAATTAATTTCATCCTTGATGTCAGACATTGTCATGTTTATTTCATCCAGATGTTTCTGTAGAGTTTGTAACTGTGTGTTTTTCATCTCATCAACTTCAGCTTTAAGTTTCTTGACAAGTTTGTCAATTTCTCTGTGCCAGTCCTCTCCATGTTTTGTTATGGCTGTTGAGAGATCTCCATATTCCTTTTCTAATTGACTCATTCTGTTTTGTACATCAGAGGCAATGACCTGGTAGGTGGGATAAATAGTCTTTGTCAATTCAGTTTGTTCTTTGATGAATTTATCCCTTTTCTCATTCACAACTTCTAAGATTTCTGATACCTTATGACCTAAATGTTGATCAGACGCAATGCACTTAGTACAAACGGGAATGTCACATTGGTTACAGTACATGGTGCATTGTTGTTTATCATGAGTGGTACATCCAGGAGAAAGAGGGTAAGAGTTTCTGTTCTTGAAATGTACAATTTTATGAGGTTTTGAGAGGTCAGCTGTAGCATGTTCTCCCACACAGCCCTTACACAGGTTGACAAGACATGTATCACAGTGCATCTGTACCACAGCGGTCTCACACAGGTCACATCGCATCACATCCTGGGCACTGGTACGGGGGTCCATGATTAAAAGTGACGTACTCTGTGCCTCTGTAATAAATACCGGTAAATGCTTGATCTGAATAATTTCCAACTGGTCATCAAGTAAAATTTTTTTTTTTAGTCAACACATTTTTAGCTCACCTGAGCTGAAAGCTCAAGTGAGCTTTTCTGATCACCCGGTGTCCGTCATCCATCCGTCCGTCCGTCCGTCCGTCTGTAAACTTTTCACATTTTCAACTTCTTCTCAAGAACCACTGGGCCAATTTTAACCAAACTTGGTACAAAGCATCCTTGGGGGAAGGGAAATAAAAATTGTGAAAATTAAGGGCCAAGACCCCTTCCAAGGGGAGATAAACAGAAAATGTTAAATAGGGTTGGGTCATTAAAAAATCTTCTTCTCAAGAACAACTGGGCCAGTAAAGCTGAAACTTATGTGGAAGCATCCTGGGGTAGTGTAGATTCTAAATTGTTCAAATCATGACCCCCGGGGGAGGGCGGGGCCACAATAAGGGAATCCAAGTTTTACATAGAAGTATATAGAACAAATCTTTAAAAATCTTCGTCTCAAGAACCACTGGGCCAGGAAAGCTGAAACTTATGTGGAAGCATCCTTGGGTAGTGTAGATATTAAATTCTTAAAATCATGACCCCCGGGGGTAGAGCTTGGCCACAATAGGGAATCCAAGTTTTACATAGAAATATATAGAACAAATTTTTAAAAATCTTCTTCTCAAGAACCACTGGGCCAGGAGAGCTGAAACTTCTGTGGTAGCATCCTTGGATAGTGTAGATATTAAATTGTAAAAATCATGACCCCCGGGGGTAGGGCTTGGCCACAATAGGGAATCCAAGTTTTACATAGAAATATATAGAACAAATCTTTAAAAATCTTCTTCTCAAGAACCACTGAGCCAGGAAAGCTGAAACTTATGTGGAAGCATCCTTGGGTAGTGTAGATATAAAATTTTTAAAATCATGACCCCCGGGGGTAGAGCTTGGCCACAATAGGGAATCCAAGTTTTACATAGAAATATATTGAACAAATCTTTAAAAATCTTCATCTCAAGAACCACTGGGCCAGGAGAGCTGAAACTTATGTGGGATTACCATGGCAATTAAGTCAAAGTGTAGATATATAATTGTTAAAATCATGACCCCCGGGGGTAGGGCGGGGCCACAATAGGGAATCCAAGTTTTACATAGAAATATATAGAACAAATATTTAAAAATTTTCTTCTTAGAAATCACTGGGCCAGGAAAGCTGAAACTTATGTGGAAGCATCCTTGGGTAGTGTAGATATTTTTTGTAAATAGCCTGTGTGCCCCCCGGGCGTAGGGCTTTTCCACAATAGGGAATCCAAGTTTTACATAGAAATATATAGAACAAATCTTTAAAAATCTTCTTCTCAAGAACTACTGGGCCTCAAAAGCTGAAACTTATACGGAAGCATCCTTGGATAGTGTAGATATTATATTGTTAAAATCATGACCCTCGGGGGCAGGGCGGGGCCACAATTGGGAATCCAAGTTTTACATAGAAATATATAGAACAAATCTTTAAAAATCTTCTTCTCAAGAACCACTGAGCCAGGAAAGCTGAAACTTATGTGGAAGCATCCTTGGGTAGTGTAGATATAAAATTTTTAAAATCATGACCCCCGGGGGTAGAGCTTGGCCACAATAGGGAATCCAAGTTTTACATAGAAATATATTGAACAAATCTTTAAAAATCTTCATCTCAAGAACCACTGGGCCAGGAGAGCTGAAACTTATGTGGGAGCATCCTTGAGTAGTGTAGATATATAATTGTTAAAATCATGACCCCCGGGGGTAGGGCGGGGCCACAATAGGGAATCCAAGTTTTACATAGAAATATATAGAACAAATACTTAAAAATCTTCTTCTCAAGAACCACTGGGCCAGGAAAGCTGAAACTTATGTGGAAGCATCCTTGGGTAGTGTAGATATTAAATTGTAAAAATCATGCCCCCCGGGGGTAGGGCTTGGCCACAATAGGGAATCCAAGTTTTACATAGAAATATATAGAACAAATCTTTAAAAATCTTCTTCTCAAGAACCACTGGGCCAGGAAAGCTGAAACTTATGTGGGAGCATCCTTGGATAGTGTAGATATTAAATTGTTAAAATCATGACCCCCAGGGGTAGGGCGGGGCCACAATAGGGAATCCAAGTTTTACATAGAAATATATGTAGAAAAAAATCTTTTAAAAAGATCTGCATCACCCAAGTTACTCAGGTGAGCGATGTGGCCCATGGGCCTCTTGTTAGCTCACCTGAGCTGAAGGCTAAAGTGAGCTTTTCTGATCAAAATTTGTCATTGTCTGTCATCGCCAGACCATTGTTAACCTTTTAGAATTTTATCTTCAATCTTCTCTCTAGAACCATTGGTCCAATTCCAACCAAAATAAAATGCTACAAAGTAAGGGATTCAAATTTGTTCAAATTCAAGGCCAGTGGCCTGGGCCACACCTGAAAATTCTGTATTTATCCTGGATTTTTGTTTTTGAAAAAAAAGAAAATGTAAACAGATCAATCTCCAGAAGTTCAGATTCCAATATGTATTTTTATCCCCTAAGTTTATTGTGAAAGCTAGTACTTTGGCAATGCAAGATTAAATTTTACTTGAGGCTTCTTAAATACTGACACTTCCTCAAATGAATACTTTAAAACTTTTAAAATATTGTTGACAGAATCAGGGACCTATATACTAATATGTAGTATATAGGTCCCTGACAGAATAGTAAAAAATTAAAAAATTACCAGTAATTAAAGCTAAAAGTTATACAATGTACAAAGAAAAATTAAGCAGGTATATTGCAAACTTGAAATTACTGAGACAAAGCTAAAATGATAGACAGAAACCAAATTGAATTACACTGCAGAATAGAATAAATACTCCAATCTTTCGTGGACCTTTTCATATTATGGCTTTTACTCATTAATGTTAAATTTCTAATTCATAAACTTTTTAGCTCACCTGAGCCGAAGGCTCAAGTGAACTTTTCTGATCAAAATTTGTCCGTTGTCTGTCGTTGTAGTCGTTGTCGTCATTGTTGTCGTCGTCGTAAACTTTTCACATTTTCATCTTCTTCTCAAGAACCACTGGGCCAATTTCAACCAAACTTGCTACAAAGTATCCTTGGGTAAAGGGGATTCAAGTTTGTTCAAATGAAGGGCCACGCCCTTTTCTAAGGGGAGATAATTATGAATTAGAGAAAAAATTAATGGCATTTTTAAAATCTTCTTCTCAAGAACCACCGGGCCAGGAAAGATGACACTCATGTGGAATCATCCTAAGGTAGAGTAGATTCAAGTTTGTTCAAATCATGACCCCCGGGGCAAGGGTGGGGCCAAAATGGCCGACCCAAGTTTTACATAGGAATACATGTATATAGGAAAACTCCTTAAAAATCTTCTTCTCAAGAACCACTGTGCCAGGAAAGATGAAACTAATGTGGAATAATCCTAAGGTAGTGTAGATTCAAGTTTGTTCAAATCATGATCCCCGGGGCTAAGGTGGGGCCAAAATGGCCGACCCAAGTTTTACATAGGAATATATAGGAAAACTCTTTAAAAATCTTCTTCTCAAGAACCACTGGGCCAGGAAAGATGAGAGTCATGTGGAATCATCCTAAGGTAGTGTAGATTCAAATTTGTTCAAATCATGATCCCAGGGGCAAGGGTGGGGCCAAAATGGCTGATCAAAGTTTTACCTAGGAATATATAGGAAAACTCTTTAAAAATCTTCTTCTCAAGAACCACTGGGCCAGGAAAGATGAGACTCATGTGGAATCATCCTAAGGTAGTGTAGATTCAAATTTGTTCAAATCATGATCCCCGGGGCAAGGGTGGGGCCAAAATGGTCAATCAAAGTTTTACATAGGAATATATAGAAAAACTCTTTAAAAATCATCTTCTCAAGAACCATTGAGACAGGAAAGATGAAACTCATGTAAAATTATCCTCAGGTAGTGTAGATTCAAGTTTGTTCAAATCATGACCCCCGGGACCAGGGTGGGGCCAAAATTGCTGACCCAAGTTTTACATAGGGATATATAGGGAAACCTTTTAAAATCTCCTTTTCAAGTATTCAAAGCCATGATTAGTGATATTTATATATGGAATCATCTTCAGGTGTAGATTCTAGTTTGTTCAAATCATGAACCCCCGGGGGTTTAAAATTCAAGCCCCCCCCCCCCACCTCAGTAAACTTTTAGTTCTGATCTGATATTTGCTTTTTCCTAGCTGATGTGCTCAGGTGAGCGCTGTGGCCCCTGGGCCTCTTGTTACTGAATTATAAGTAGGACTTTTGGGAATCAAAAATGGTCCATATATTACCTAGCTACTGGCAATACTTTTATCAGAGTCACAATGTAAGACTAAGTCCAATACTTGAATAGTTATTTCCTTAAAATAATTCAATTACCTATTATTCCACAAAATCAGATAATGTGTATATATTAAATTTTTGCTTTGAAAAAAGAGTTGACACTCTGTGGGCATCCATCTTTTCCTTAATCACATATAGAAATAGGCCTAAGACAAAATGAACTGCTATTTTTAGCTGTTATTGATTACAGGTAAGATTTTTTTACCTGCTCTTCAAATTTACCACCTTTATTTAGCCTGCTCTTAGCTGGTTTTTTTTTTTGATCTCTGTACATGTTTTCAAAACTGTGACAAGAGCAGTAAGCTTATACATCTATTTGTTTTTAAGCTATTTTTATCAGCATTGAATTAATTAAAATTAAAATGATTACCTGGCTAACGTCATAAATATGGTCGTGTCTAACCTCCATGCAGTCTACCTTATCCCTCGGTGCTCAGATCATGTGACTCAAAATCATTCCACTGGGTCAATGTCATTTGTAATGGAATGATTTAAATATCTGTATTCTGAAGCTCTATATACAGTTTTGTTTTATTGATTTTTTATCTTTAAGTTTTAAAAAACTTGTTTTATAAAGTAGTAGACTGTGAGGTTAGGAGATTTATCTGTGCAAATTACACCATCTTGTGAATTTTATCAAATTTATGAACAAGCTGATGACTGGTTCATAATCACAAAGGCATGCAGATTCCAGGGCCAGCCAGCCAGCCAGTGTGCAGGGTGTACCCCCCCCCCCCCTTTGACTACATTGCCCAGATCTAGAGGGTGGGGTGGGGTTTGGAGGAGGGATATAAAATGTAACTATAGATAGTAAAGTTAAATTAACTAAAATTGATCTTGGATCCCCTCTAGAGAAAATTCCCCCTCCCCCCTCGAAAACACAGATCTGTGTTAATTAATTAGTATGAAAAGTCACAGATAGAAGCTTTAGAAGTCAATGTATTTTACCTAGAAAAACTCTCTTGTTTGAATTAAAAGCTTGCTTGTGTTTACAGAAACATCCCCATCAGACGACTATGATTACTTTGTGGCTTGTGTCCAGTCTCTATCACCAGTGTTCTTGGAAGCAGAGGAAATATTACACACCAATCACTGGCAGGAAATCTGGATCAAACACAAGCCTTACCTTAGCTGGATAACAGAGGCTCACCAAAGGGTAATGGAGATTTATCAATTATACTGATGATTCCTCATTTTATGTGAGTACATATAATTATACAATATTATATTGCAAACTGAATCTAAGATATAAAATTGCAACAAAATATTATGAGTGCATAATCAGAAGATTTTTAAAAGAAAAAAGAGTTAATTTTATTTTACGAGTGATGCTTCTTGCAAAATTATGCAATATAAGTAACTCCGAGGATTGCAAGTGCACATTTACAGATCTGAAATAATCGTATAGAACTTGTGCAAAATGTATTTCATTGGTATACCCCTTCATCTTCCTCTTGGCAGATATAAGTTGTACATTTCTGCCATCTGTAGCAAAAAAAATCAATTATCATTCAAAGCCTTGCACTTTAGATGGATAATCTTATTTTATTTTATGAAAAAAAGCTTCATATCAGAACGAAAAAAGGTTTAATATGTGTTTGTCTAACACAGTTTCATTTGATTGGATGCGTTGGAACATCAAAGTGTGATCTTTGAAACTTATAGTCAAATCAGCCAATGGGGAGATGAGGGGAGACAAATCGAATGCCTGGCTTAGGGAAGTTTGTGTAGAACAGACATATTGTAAGGAATGGTAGCCTTATTTTATTAAAAATTTGATTTTATTTGTGTATTATATTTTTTTTCAGGTTGTAGAAGATTCACTTAAGTTTTTAACATCTTCAAACGAATCCCATCACATCCTGGGTTTACAGCTGGTTTCCTCTATTTTAGAGAGAGCTTTGGGTGATGTAAGTATTTGTCATAATATGTTGACGGTGCGACCGTTAAGGCGAGCGCAGATACTTATCCAGATTTCATTTAGATCGGACTTGTCAAACCGCACGTGACATTCGATGCGGTTAAGACTCTGATGTCACATGACATCATTCGTTGCTTTACCAAACTGAAGCCTGAACAGGACTGATATCAATCAGCTAGTATATGACTATTTTCTGCAATAAACAGATAATTTCATGAAAACCAAGGCAAGTTTATTATTCATTTAACTTTTGTCGGTATTGTCAACGATGCATTGTGGGTCCAAATTACTGCATCAAAAAATTCTATGGAATGAATGTGCAGTAGCCCGAATTTTCTCTTTGCCCAGGCGTTGTCGTTAGAGCTCGTAGTTACGAGCGTCACTTTGCAATGCTCACTGCGCTTGATATTATCATATGATTGTCAATTTATAAAATTGCAGAATTTTAACAATCAGTCAATAATTCTTCAGTTTAAGATATCTCTCAAGTTTGGCATTCAACAATGTTACTTGTACCGGGGTAATTTGGTTTTGTTTGATTCTTTGTTGAACATCTCTTCTGAAAATTCTTCACTCATATTGAGATATATGCCACTTCTTGTCAGTGGAAGGCTGCAAATTCTCCTTGATTATCAGGGCCTTTGAGCAGTGAGGGACCAAAGGACACATCTCCCTGTCCAAGTGGAATTCAAACCCATGACCAAAGAATCAACTCCTTATATTCTGTGATTCTAGAGCATTAAATGCTCGAATCACTGTGCCATGTGGGAAACTATTTTGATTATGACCTTAATTGACATATAAAATATAAGATTTTTTCTGTACAGTTGTATTTTGATTTTTTCCTTTAGTTTTATATTTAGAAGACTAAAGTCATTGTCATTACTGTAGAAATAGACTTGTTTATAACAGTTAGTTCCAGTATATTAATACTTGTTAAATGTATTAATTGCTGTAATCCCACATTCTTGGAAGTTTGTTTTTCATACCTTGCCCATGTAATCTTATACTGTACATTCCTAAACTTTAAAGTTAATGAAATACATAATCATAACATAGGACTGTTAATTGTAATCAACAAAATTGCATATTTTAAAGCATCACGATTGTGTTTTGATTCTTGCCACAAAAAGTTCCTCAAAAAATGTAAGGCCTATTTCATGGTGCTAAGTTTTATTTTTATGACAGAGAACAGATTATATTGACTGGATCTTAAATGGATGAATTTTTAAAATTATTTGGATAAAATCCATTCTGTTTGAATGAAAATTAAAGTACTTTATACCTTTACGAGTAAAGGTCAAGGTTGAAGAGGAAGCTAAGAAGGGGGAGGGGGGTTAAAGACAGGGGCAGGAAATAATGTTTTTAAAAAACCCTTAACACCCCCATTAGCCCTTAATTATGAATATTGTATTTTCACAGTCCCGGAGACATGTACAGATGATGCGATATAAGATGTAACCATCTTTTCATTAAAAAAAATATACTTCACTATTTAAGATTTGTAAAATTTTCATGCTTTTTTTTTGTTGTAGGTTTTTGAGGATGTAAGTTCCATGCAGTGTCCCTCTCTCCTTAAAGACATTCTGAATTCAGGGGAAATAACTCAGGTGTTTGGAACAAATGTGGTAAATGTTATTTTTTTTTTATTGTTAATTGTTTTATTATTTATGTATATTTACATTAATTATGGACATAACAGACAGATATTAAATAATGTTCACACTTGCTCTTTTCATTCATAATAATTATGTTCCCCAAACGGAGTTTGGGAACATATTGTTTTTACTCGGTTTCTTATTATTATTATTATTATTATTATTATTCTTTTTTTTCTTCTTTGTTCTCCGGTACTTTTTTTGTCCGCGAGTGTTCTCAGAAACTGTTCACCCAACTGAGCTAAAACCTTTTTAGGGTTAATAGGTGTGTAGTGTAGGTGTGCAACACGAAGGTTATTTTGCGCGCATACGCATGCACGTGCGGGCGCGTGAAATGAGTGAAATGACGGATATACTTTATATAGCCATAACTTTAACATTTTCTGATGAAATATTTTAAAACTCATTTAATAAGGATATATTAATAGTGTAGACAATGTGACACTGTCAAATTAGCACGAACTCACGCGCATGCACGTGCGCTTCGCTCTGATTGGCTGAAACAAAAATCTCAATATCTTTTCTGTTTTTTGACGAAATGCTATGAAATTTAAAACATAGGCATACTTTAGGATGTCCTACAATATGATATATAACAATTGTCATGAAAGCACGCGCATGCTCGTGCACTGCAATCTGATTGGCTGAAACTTTAAAAGGCTATAACTCCCTTGTTTTTCAACCAAACAGGATGGGATTCAGAACATAGATAGACATTATGGACTCCTACAAAAGAGTATGGTCATCATGCACATGCATGCACGTGCATGAACGTGCTCTTTGCTCTGATTGGCTGAAACAAAATTCTCAATATCTTTATTGTTTTTTGACGAAATACTTTGAAATTTAAATCATAGGCATGCTTTAGGATGTCCTACAAAATGATATATAATAATTTTCATGAAATCACGCGCATTCACGTGCGCTGCAATCTGATTGGCTGAAACTTTAAATGGCTATAATTCCCTTATTATGCAACCAAAATGAAAGGGATTCGGAACATAGATAGACATTATGGACTCCTACAAAAGGGTATGATCATCATGCACATGCATGCACGTGCATGCACGTGAAATGAGTAAAATTACAAGTATACTGGATTAAACATATTTTTGAATACTTTTGGATTAAATGCTGTAATATTTAGTATAGAAAAATATACGAATAGTGTAGACAAGATGATATGGTCATTACGCACATGCATTCAAATGCGCATGCGTGCAATGCTGAATTTGAATAAACTTGATATACTTCTGGGTAAATATTGTTAAAGTCTAAAATGCATTGTGTTTGTCTTATTTAATGAAGCTTACAGAGAATATGGCACAAAAGGGAGTTGGGGAGCGTTTGGGGAACATCTGTAACGGTTCCCGTTACAATTAGCCCTAGTTAAACATGTATTGAAATTCCCCCATTTAATAATTGTTGATTTTATTCTAATCTTGTCTGCCATTGGGCATTTGTCCTGTCAAATCGGAATAATTCCTAGGCATTTACTTAGGACATTGCCATCATGTCATGCAATAACATACAATGTCTAATTAATAATTAGAAAAAAATTATAATTACATGTGATGTATTATACAATATTTGTAAGCAGACAAAAAATTTTGATGTTTATATATTATATATATTGTTATTAGTCCAATAACAAATCTTTTTACACAGAAGCACTTGTTTGTACATGCTGGATTTCAATTGGTATACTGTAAATCACTTTTTATTCGCGAGAACTTTATTTTCGCGTAAATACGCGAGACAGTGTGCTCTTGAAAATTTAATTCTCGCGTATAATAGTATTCCTTAGGATTATATAGAGCAATAGCCACAATTCGTGAAAATTTTTTGTCGCTAATCAAGAGACAATGACTATCTCGCGAAAATAAGGTGTCGCGAAAATTTAGTGATCTACAGTAGATTTTATTTGTTAGTTGCAGGGTAGCTTGAGGGGTCCTTTTGTTTTATAGTTTGAATGTACTGCAAAAAAGATCATTCAATCTATGGATCTGTGTCTACTATTTTATTTTATTGTTGATTTACTGTAAACCAACTATTTTTTGTGTCATCTTTTATTCACGATTCGTCAATTTGAAATCAATCTGCCACGATTAATTTTCGCGACTGAGGAAACGTTCCCTATAAATACTTAAGGAAAATGAATCGTTTGCAGCAATTAATATTCACTAGTTAGAATATAGTTCATGGAACTCACAGATATTTCTTGCATGCAAATAAAAGTTGGTTAACAGTATTTAGCTTTGTTGTGGATGCATATGCATGTTCCTCTATCATCTGATTTTGACCCATAACATACCAAAAAATGTTTACAATTTATCAATATTATTATCTTGTGGTAATTGAACTATTTTCATAATATCTTGAAAGATTTATAAGCACCAAAAAAAAATGTGATATCTAGGGCAAATGACTGGTAATGTACCTCAGTTTTTAGTTAGGAAGCTTTATATACTGACTGTAGTAGCAATAATTTCAATCATGTTTTTTTGGGGGGGGGGGGTTGATATGTTATTGAGGAGCTTCTCATGTGACCTTAATTCTGAATATAAGTGATCTTTAAAGGTATATGTTACCTTTGTCCATGACATTGGTGAATGAAAAACATCTGATATCTTATCAATTAATTGCTAGAGAACACAAGTAATTCCTGCCATTTGTATTCAGATGTCCTCTTCTGTCTTAAAGTACATTGATGATAGTAAATAAGTCCTACACAGGAGAAATATCCTTATCCAATGCCAACTTAATTAACAGCTTTTATTTTAATGAATTTAACTATAAACAAGTGCCTCCAATATATGTGGAGGCATTTCAGTGAATTCATTACTTGCATGTAGTTTTTACTGTTTGCATTGTTATGTTCCCACCTTTATTCATTATCTGAATGCTGTAAGATTTGTGCTTAGCAACACTGTTGTATAAAACACAAATTTTACTTGTAAAATATGACACTCTACTTTTTTTAAAAAGTTAAAATTTAAAAATTATTTGGTTGGCTTCTTTGTTTTCTGATAATTCTATTGTACAGATCCAAATATTACGGGTATTGATTGGTCCCCCAACTTCTCTAAACCTGAGAAATATTGTCTGGCATGGATTTCCAAATGTTGGGGAGATACCAAAGAGGTATGCAGTCTTATATTCTTAAGACAAAATTTGTACCATATTTATTATCTAAAATTCAAAAGGATTGACCTTTTTAATTCAATGAAAAATACTGGATGATGGAGCATTAATATAATAGTAGATATGAATGAGGTTTCTGACTTGAAACTGATTTACAGTAGAGTCAGGATATCCTTTACTCTGTTTGTAAACCTGCCTTATAGATATGGATGTTTTCTGTATCTCTCCCTGCCCAGTTTGGGAAAACTCCTGGAAGCGAGAAGTAAACACATACAGGTCCATAGACAGTTGATGCAATTCAAACTGGATCCAGACTTTACCTCAAATATTCCAGGTTAAAATTATTTTCACATTTTGGAGAATATGCCTTGAAAATGAAATGGCATTTTGATAGATTTAAATAAATTATTTCTGTATTCACATTTTGTTGTTTTACTGTAGATTGGCAAATATTCACGATGATTTTAATTTCGCTATGTTCACGATTTATTAATTTTCCGCGAAATTAAACCCATCATAAATTTTATTATTAGTTTTTAAAGTGTTTAAATGCTTATAAGAAATTTTGGATTAATTTCTTACAGCGTGAAATTAAAACCATCGCAACTGGTACTTTTTGAGATATCGTGAAGTTTTAACACTGGAATGAAAACGACTTATAGTATCTGCAAGACATTATGCAATATTGCTCAGATGTTTCTGTTTTGTCTGTATACAGTATAACCAGCCCAGTAATGTTTTGTTTTGTCTAGACATGAGAAACAAATTGCCTCTGGTGAGAGAGTTTGTTGAAGGAACTCAGGGCATTCATGGCCGTCAGAGATTGATATTGGATTCCTTAGAGTTAATGGCCAAAAAACAATATTCCTACGCCACCATCTTGTTGCTTCCCCAACTGGAGCATGTACTAAGGCTAGTGTTTACCAAACAAAATGGCTGCTCAGAGAGACTTCTAACAGCTGAGGTGAGTCATTTGTTCTGAGAGCTTTGTAGCAACCACTATTGAAACAACGCCGCTTAATGATAGAAATATCATTAAGTGTTGCTATGCAAGGCTTAATGTCATAAATCATTGCATTAATGGTTGACATTTTCAGCTGCTAATGCTAAATGACTGCTTAAAATGAAAGAGTTATATCATTACGCGATTGAGAAAGTCAAATATTAATGCAATAATTTATGGCTATATTTCTGTCATTAAGTGGGGTTGTATCATTAGTGGTTGCTATAAAGCTTTCCTGAACATCTGTTGTCCACCATCCATTCCTCTGTAAACTTTTTTAACTTTTTCAACCTCTTCTCAAGAACCATTTTTAACCAAGTTGGCACAAAGTACTGTAGATGACTTAATTTTCGCGACACCTTATTTTCACGAGATAGTCATTGACTCCTTATAAGCGAAACATAATTTTCACGAATTGTTAATATTTCTCTATATAATCTTAATGAATACTATTATACGCGAGAATGAAATTTTCGCGAGCATATCGTCTCGCGTAATTACGCGAAAATAAAGTCCTCGCGAATAAAAAGTAATTTACAGTATTGTTCATTTGGTTTAAAAGGAGATTCTAAATTTATCAAATAAAGAACCAGAAGCTGAAAGAAAATACTTTTTTTACAACAGTGTAAATTTCTTGCTCAAGGATGCAGTTTATAAGCATTTAAAATTTCAGCATATGATACTACAAAATTGCTTGAATAATTGCTCTTGAAAATATTCCACTATAATTATGGTATATCAACTGATTTATAATTATAATAACCTAAACAATATACAGTCCATGCAGCTACTTTAATCGGGATTCTTGTCTTCCCAAACAAAGTAACTGGGTTAATGAAGCCTTCTGATCTTAAAAACTACCTTTTATTATTGGAATATGGTTAAAAAATATGTTTCAATGTAACTTCTATTCCTTAAGAATTCATCTGTAAGGTGAAATGTCTTCATTATTAGCATACAAAATGATTATGCTCAATTAAACAAATTACCAAATTTATTTACTTGTTCATCTTTTTTTTCAGTCCACTACACTCTTTACTACATTTGATGAGGTCAGATTTTTTTTATTTCTTACTTCTAATTTTGATAGAAATTCTGTAATTTAAAAGCTTCATACCTTGTAATTATATTTTCCATACAGTGACTATTTCTGATACAATGATGAGACAATTATGACAGACTTGATAATACTAACAATAAATTTTAACATTATAATACCATATTTCATTCTGCTACTTTAAACAAGACAAAAAATTTTTCAGAATACTGATTATTGTTCTATTTGAAATTGTCAATGCTAATTAAAGATATAATTAATTTTAAGGATAATATTCATTTTCTCTACAATAGATTTTTGACAGACATTTACCAAATGGAGAAAGGAACAAACTTCCAGAGATGCTTGGAGAAAATCTCATGGTAACAACTTTTTTCTGTAAATATTTCCAGCTTTTTTAATTTACCCCGGTACTTTTTCTACCTCAGGTATAAACTTTTTATGCTAAACAATTAAATTGTATCTAAATTTAAATAAACTAATAGATGAAGCTAAATTTCTCGAGAGCAAGAGTTTTGAGGATGATCAGGGATTGACATTAAATGATAAGTCTAGTACATGTACTCCATAACAAATTGATCTTAAAGTAGATATATGTACTTGCCTGTTCCACTATGATTATTACCATATAAACTAAAACAAAACAATAGTGCATGAATACTATAAGTAAGCCCATCTGATCTCTACTGACCTTACTTACATGTACTTCCAACCATATATAAGTGTAATTTCCTTGGTACAGTAAAACTTGTTTAGTATGAACTCGGATATTGTGAATTCACGGATATAGCAAAGTTATCTTGGATCCCAAGCTATATAGATTTAACAAATTCCTTTCACATATGTAATATGAATTACTGATATAGTGAAGTAATTTCATAGGTCCCAGTGACTTTGTTATAACCAAGTTTTACTGTATCTTGACTCTTCAATGTCAGTTAAAGATATTTTCTTGGCCCCACAAGCTTTGAGATAACAAGTTCTGACTGTAATTCTTTGGTTGGGTCTTCAAGTGTCACTTTTTCATGTTTATATATTTGTTGAATTGTGTGTTTGATTTTTCAGGACCTTCTATTTGACCTTTTAGTTTACCCTGAGGGCCCCAGGGTCAGAGACAAAGTCAGTCATGGAGAGGTTCTCCTGCAGGATTTCCCAGAATCCTTAGCAGAGGCTGTTCTGGTTGCCATGGTGATTTTAATTCTGAAAAGCTCCAAAAGTGCAGACATTGGAAAGGTACATGTTCACATGTTCTTGTGTATGTGATTTTGAATTTGACATGCAGTTGTTTTCAAAAGAATCATTTAATGGTCCTTGGGCTTTCTGAGTAATAGGGCTACTGTAAAACTAATGATTATAACAAAGTTCTGGGGACCTCTGAATTTATGAGTTTTACCGCACATGTAAATGTGCACTTGAAAAGCTAGAAGCAATTGTAGATGCAAGGTATTTTCCTGATTACATCAATTTTTTTCTGCTTTCTGTGAATAGACACTGAGAAAAATTAAAAAAAAGAAAAAGATTGATATGATCTGAAAGACCTGCAATTTCTTTTTTTTTACTTCAAAGTGCTGAGCACTTAGTGAAGAAACAGTTGCTACCTATAATTTCAATAGACTTGGGTCAGTCCCTTGATCTCCCAATCACAGACCTAGTACTCTAATGAAGGTAAAAAAGAAAAAAAAAAGAAATGATTGATTTTAATAAATGGCAATGGAGATTTTTGAAATTTGTGTGATATTTTAAAAGATCATAGAATATACTTATATACTGTAAATCACTTTTTATTCACGAGAACTTTATTTTCGCGTAATTACGCGAGACACTGAGCTCGCGAAAAATTAATTCCCGCGTATATAAGTATTCCTTACGATTATATAGAGGAATAACAACTATTCGTGAAAATTATGTCTCGCTTACAAAGAGTCAATGACAATCTCGCGAAAATAAGGCGTCGTGAAAATTTACTGATCTACAGTAAATTAATACATTGTACAGTTAATCAGCACTTTAGATATTGAGTCCGCCAACTGAAATTTATGATGCAAAACTGTAGCTAGATTTAAAAAAATCCTTAATCCTCTATCAAGTACTTTCCTAGTTGACATCTGCACAAAGTGTGTTGGACCAAAATATTTTGCAAACCAAACTGGCAGTATAAGAGACGAAATTTTCGATGATCTCAATTCCAGGACCTGGAGGCCTATTAACAACAATTTTGTAGGGAGTGTTTTGTTGTGAAAATAGTGAAAGAATATGTTAGGAACCCACGGTTGGTAATATTTTGAGAAGACATTTTATAAACATGGAAATAAATTGAGAAACAGTGCACTTTTATGTGCCCAATAAATACACAGTTTATTTCAGTGGGTGGCACTGTAGCTCTCCGGTCTGTCAAAATATTTTTTTTCGGAGAGCTACAGTTCTGCAGCTTTTTAAAAATATGCTAGCTGTATTCAATTTCATAATTACTTGTAATATATTTATCTGTATATAGAGGTCACTGCTAGGAGCAGAGAAGCTGAATAGAAACAGTCAAATGATTTTTTTTTTTCAATTTGATATTTACTTCAAGAAGAAAGGGAAACAAATGCAGAATGGGTTCACTTTTTGGGTATGCTTGAGGATGGTCAGACCCCCCTCCAGGGAGCTGTAAAGCAAATACTATTTCCTTATAGAGCTGTTACTGAGAATAAGCAGTAAACCAGGTAGACCAATCAGAATTAGCAGTAAACCAGGTGGACCAATTGGCTTGTTGACAAATCAACAAGCTACTTGGCTTGTTGACCAATCAACAAGCTACTTTTTTTTGGTTGGAGACTCAGTAAATAATAAGTAATTGGTAACAGAACAGACAATGAATGTTAAAGTATACTTAAAATTAACATTTCTTTATGTTAATTTCAATTGATTTAAAATGAATGACATTTAAAATCTTTTTTGTGTAAATTTAACTTAAGAAGTTAATGTTTTTCTGAACATTTAAAGCAGAAAGAATAAAACTTCTTGATTTTTTATTGCATTTACCTGGTATTTTCATCTGATTTTTCCAAAAAAAAAAAAAAAATCCAAAAACATTTTTATGAAACGCAGCAAGATTGTTTTTTTTTCAAATATACATGTATATCTGCTTTATCATTTACATACATTATCTAAGTGCTCACTGAAGTATTTGTAAACCAACATCAAACATTGAAAAATTGTAAATGTAATATTAAATGGAACAGTCAAAAATTTTCATCATTTTCATGACTATGATATTGGGTTTGACAATATTTATCATACACTTAATTTCAAAACTGGAAAAAAAAGAATTCATACACCTACTCTTTTTAACTAAAATTGTTTGTAAATTGAATGTAAAATTATAGCAGAAGACCATCCTAATATTAATTTTGCTTGAGCTAATCAAATGAAAATTATTGGAAAATGCAGGAAAATCCCAAAGGACTGTGACAGCAGAATTAGACAAGTACTAGGCCATTAATGTTTGACAAATAGAACATCATACTTTTAATATGTCAAACAATTAAAGTGTGCATGGCATTGACACACATAAAAATACTAAATATATGACATATCTGATTTGGCAATTAAATCAAAGAGGAAAATTAATATGATTTTCATATTAAGTATATATCAAATCAGGAATCTTGAAAAAAAAATCAATTAACAACATTTATATGGGATGTAAAATAAATCAAATGACATGGTTTTTAACAATTATTATTAATAAGTTCCTTACATATGGAATTTGTGGAATGACATTTATCTCTAAAAGATGAAATCATCAAGAAACCTTTTTTATTTGTTAAGTACTAGTATTTAAAGCTTGTATTTATCAAATTATCACAACATTTTACATTAAACAAGTTGGAACCAATTGTCAATTTGGAATAATTAAAATATCCTATATAGGAAATACATCTGTCGTGCAAAAAAATGTACAATTTTATTTAGGTCATTAAAATACATTAATTGTAATGCATATCAATTTATTTATACATTTGCAAATATTTATTTATTAAGGAATAACTGTCTTATTTTTCGATTTCATAATGTGATCAATCGATTGGATTGCATGATAATTTGCATGCATAAAATTATCATGCAAGCCAATCGATTGATCATCTTCATGAAATTGAAAAATCTGACAGTTATTCCTTATATTTACATGGTATTGATTCCGCCAATCCTCGTGCTACAAGCCCCGCTTCTTGTCTGTTATTTGTCCCGTCCTTCATGTGATTTTTTTTAACAGCGCCTGTTGATGAACCAGTACATTGATGGAGAAATAAAGTACATTGACATTTTGTAATTTTATCTCGACAAAGACATCGGAAATGTAAATATTGATATAACACTACTGAAAGCCCTTCGGCTTCATTGAATTTGATCTCGTGACCAACCCGTATTAATAGCCTAATAGATGTTTTAAAGTGATACCTTATTTCTTAAATACATTGTATATGGTATACCTTTTAGCAAACAAGTTTTTTAGCTAACCTGAGCTGATTGTGAGGCCCAGATGAGCTTTACTGATCAAAATTTGTCTGTTTTCTGTCATCACCATTGTTGTTGTCATCGTCTTTGTTGTCGTAAACTTTCCTCTTCTCCAGAACAACTGAACCAATTTCAAATTAATTTGGCAATCCTTGCATGCATGGGTATCAAGTTTGTTCAAATGAAGGGCCATTTCTTTTTCCAAGGGGAGATAAAAAGGAAAAATGGAAATATCTGGTGAAATATTTTAAAATCTCCTCAGGAATCACTGGGTCACAATAGATGAAATTTATATGAAAGCTTCTTGACACTGTGTAGATTCATGTTTATTCAAAACATGACTCTGTAGAGTAGGAGGGGGCCACAATGGAGGATCAAAGTTTTACATGGAGATAAATAGAAAAAAAATCTTTAATTTTTAAAAATCTCCTTGAGAACTGTAAGAGGTATGGATTTGATTATATTTTGCTCAAATATTGCTTGGCACTATTGTTTTTGTAGAATGCCAAAGTCTATCAATCTCTTGACCTTGAAACTTTACCTTAGACCCAATTTTCAATATAGGTCATGGTGCCAATCACAGCATATTTTTTGACATATGAGAAGTAAGTCTGTGCTATTTTAAGCATGTACACTGTCATCAGACAAAAAATATCATCATTTAAGTTGATATGACCTTTAAACTTTGAACTAAGTACTTCTCAAAAATAATCCAGACAGTTTAAATTTAATGTGGCATTTGAAATTTGAGAAGCATGGCAAGGTTACTCTTGATGCTCAAACTTCCACTTCTCAGTACTATATAGCAAAGAGCTCAGACTCTCAACCTCTAAACCCTTGATTTCTCAGTCAAACTGCAAGTCCAGGCTTCAGGGCCACCAACAACTAAAAATCTCAGTATTGGTGGCCCGGAAGCCTGTTACGCAAAATTGTATGAGTAATTAATCCTCGATACCTAAAAGTTGCTATATTATATACCTGAAGATTGACCTTAATTACCACCTTTACCTGGGCAAGGAAACATTTGTACATTCAGACACGTGTACACCGTACCTGGGTGTTAAAACACATGTGTATCCATATTAGTGAGGCAGACCATAAGGTGACAGTTATCACCTTACACATCAAATTCATACTACCAGTAATAGCTAACTGAACAAAGATCTCTTTTCTAAGAAAAACATAGTCACATAATATATAGCAATGAAAACTCATATACTGTATCAGCACATATTTTTGTGGGGGTCAAATTTTTTGAGGTTTGAGGAAAAAATATTGGTTTGTGGGGAGTATAGGTTAATATGGGATTTCAGAGAATCAGACTGCTGATGAGAAAGATGACAGGTCTATGGAACACATTCTGAAATGATGTTTTAATACATAATTGTGTTTTTGTAGTCCATGTTTTAAAATGGCTGTCTTCAGAATAAATGATCCAGCTTTCTAATACCTTTAGAAATTTGTTCCTAAACAAATCTATACGGAAAAAGTCTAACATTTCTAAAGTTTTGCTCACCAGGCATAAAAAAAATTGATGTTTAACTTTTAAGTGAGATGTTGGACCTGTTAATGAGATGTTGGACCGCTTACCTCAAACAACTGGCGGAGCATAATCTCATTTGCATTTGTTGATGTTCAACAGTGACGTACCTCAGGTTTACATTAAGGAAGACAGTACAATATACATGTGTGTCAAAAAAATATTAAAAGGTATAACAAAACATTTATTGACTGTGTTCTCGTGCAGATTGCGTTTTGTCGACCCTTGAACCAAACAGTCTGGCTTCGGCCTAATGGCCTCAAGAAAACAGTTTGGTGCTTGAATCCAACAAAACACTGTTATGTTGCCCTTGAACTCAGTCAATAAATATATAATAGCTGGGATAATATTTGAGATGTCAGTGTTTAGGATACTGAAATTCAACTTCAGTTTTCTTTTTTTATTATTGCAGAATGGGTTACTGAAAGAACTGACAGACTTTGAGTCACAGTACTGCTCTGTTTTCCACCCTATATCAATCATCAAACAAAAGGTAAATGTAAACATACGTATAGGGAAATATTTTAAAACTTGAATTCTTTGCGAATTTATTTAAAATTAATCTTTATGAATCCCCATTAAAGGGTTTCAGCCATCATTTGGCAGTAAAAAAGAAGAATCTATGAATAAAAGGTATTGTTTACCTAGTATTGTATAAATTGATACTTTTAAACAATTGTAGATTGTAGAAAGTGTGAATATTACTGCTTCTTTCCCTGATGTCTTGAAGTATGAAGAAACATTGACTCTAAGGCAAGATTGTTTCTCAGAAAAAAATTTTTTGGGTGTAATAAAATACTATGATTTTACAGTGAACATGGAAGATGTAGAGAATTGTTAATCGGTATGAAAAAATGAATCCTTTATTTATTAACTAATCTTGCACTTAATTAATTAATTAATCTTGCACTAAATTAATCTTATACAGAGACCATCGACAACCATTTCAGTTGTACTTTGCAGACGACAGAAGGGTCTATGATGAAGTACAGGGTGTCACAAAAGACATTGTTTTGTCTGTCTCTGAGAACTGGTGTTTTCCTCACTCTGCAGAAGATATAAATAAAAGGTTCAACACACAACATTTAGAATTTAGCATGTACGAGGGTTGATCCAAAAGTTCGTGGAATTTCTTCGTAAAATTTCATAGTGATTAGATGAAAGCAAATGACAGGCATATTCATAATATAGAGTCATAATGCAACAATATTGGAAAATTTCATCACTTTCCAATTACCAATAAGGTCCCACGAGCTTTCTGAAAATGGAATGTTGTGAAACCCGGGGGAGACTTCGAAGTAACGTAAAGTTGTATATGCCACGTCGCGTTATAGAAGCATCTAGCCCTAATGTCCAATTTGACTACGTATTTCTATAAAATACCGCCCTTTTCTCCATTTTTTTCTCAAGAAAAGCATAATTATCCTCTTGCACCAACTTATCTTCATTTTTCACTCTTATTTCAAAATACTACCCATCTTTCCATATGATGTTCCAATTTCAGTAACAATGTCAAGGACAGCACGGCAACCGGCAACGTCCATTAACGCTTTTAATTTGTCTAGGGGGATACGCACTTAAAACAGAGCCTCCAAAAAGCGGACCACGCCTTTAATCAACGTCCATGGAAGTTCTATTTTTCTAAATTTCTTATGCCACTAGGAAACCAGTAGCTAAATGCATTTTTCCCAAGCCTATGTCAATAATGTACGCGTTTAAGATAGAGTGATCCCGGGTTTTTTACAAAACGTATGACTTGACCGAAATTTGACGTAGTCTAACAACTTAAAGATGAACAATAAATCATCAACTTATAAACTAAATATCCAGTAAATTCAGTAAAACTCTCACACAAAGGCTTATAAAAGATCAAGCAATCGTAATAATGACATAATTTTGGATTTATATACCACATAGGGCGGTTTAATTCTCATTTCACGTATTAAGAATTTAAACAATAATAAATGCGTTAATGTCTCCCCCGCATTTCCAAACAACCGTTTCTATGGCAACTGCCATAGAGTTACTATCAAAGATATTTAAAATGTTTTTCAATTGAAAATATTCCTCAAGTGTCTATATTTTCATTTGTAATTTTCAACTAATTCCACTTAAAAATAAATAAATTATGAAGAAATTCCACGAACTTTTGGATCAACCCTCGTATATAAATAACTTAATCAGTTATTTCTGTGATTGATTTTTCATTAAAGCAATATGAGCTGCATCTTTGAAAATTTTATTTTGCTGTTAAAATGTGTTACTATGATAAATGTGTATGTAACTTAAACTTCATAATCAATTAGACTAAAATAAAGCAGAAGAAAGACTTCTATATACAATGCAGTATACAGTTTTACAGAAGAAATTAATTTTGTACAGGATGACAATAATGTAATTTTGATCCAATAGAAACTTTTTGTAAATACAGGGCTCGACATTAACGCTTGTCCGGTACCAATGAAAACAAATTACGGACAAGTGAATGTTGCTGGGCACTTGTCCGATTTGACAAGTGATTTTTTATGTAAAGAAGTCTTTAAATAATAATAATAAAAAAAACAACGATTGAAAAGTTTATCAAATAAAGATGGAAGCAGTACATAAACCTGAATTTCGATCCCGATATCAATCGCTGTGTAAGTACACTTGATAGGGATCGATGTTCACTAATTGCATCCATACTACGGTATTGCATGGCGTGGATCTTACGACGTTTGCGGGTTTGGAATATATTTAATTGAATTACAAATTCACTTGAAAACATTTATGTTGTCAGGACAGAAAGTCTAGATAAAATTTTGTTTTATATGTGTTTGTCTTATTTATCAATAACAACACTAATGTCTAATTTCTTAATTTAAGTAATTGTTTTCAAGTTGACAGAATAAGATATTAATTGAAAAATTTTCGGACAAGTGAAGTTGAAGTTCAGACAAGTAAATATCTTGGTCACTTGTCCGAATGGGCAAGTAGGAAAAAAAGTTAATGTCGAGCCCTGAAATAGTTCTTCCATTGCAAATATGATCAACAGAAGTTTATATTATTTTTTTTCTGTCATTGAAATAATTACAATTTTGCAACAAAAAATTCAGACATCGAAGTTGCAGCTCATATTGCTTTAACATACCAATATACCATATTAAACACATGTAAACCATTTTGCTGTTGTCTCAAACATAGTCCATTATAGGTTAAGTTGAAAGTACTGGTATTGCTATTCACATACAGTCAAACTTGTCTAATCTGGATATTACATATTCTGAAATCTTGTCTAATACGAGTAAAATTCAAGTCCCTTGAAGTAATTTCAATTGTTTAAAATGTGTAAATCTGGAATGTTGTCTGATTTTGCCAATTTCTTTGGAACCAATGGTGGTTGGATTATTCAGGTTTTACTGTAATTTCATGAGAACTCTTGCTCTCTATTCTAAACTAATGATTGGTGGATTAGTCTGTTTCAGATATTCAGTGATGGGAGACCTCTAGTCCGGGCCCTGATGAGGGAGAGGCTGTCCACACTCTACAGACTTCAGGCCAAAGAAATGAGAGCAGAGGGAGGGGGTCGTGGGGAGGCTGAAATAGTGGGTCTATTGTCCCGAGTCCTTTTGGAGTTACACACAGTCCTACAACAGGTGCTTGACTCCCTTAGAACCAAACAGGAACTGCTGGGGAGGAAAGACCTCAGATCAAGACAGAGGCAGAATCTTAGGTCTCTTATAACAAGGTATGGTTTAAGGGAAAAAGGCAGCACACTAACTGTCTTATTATTAAGGAGATATGAAAACTCAAGTTAATACAGATTATTTAAGAATCTTGATGTCTTAAAAGGAAGCTAGAACTCTGATTATGTAGACAGAGACAGAACCTTATATGTATCATAAGAAGGTTATAAATCGTATCTATAGACAGACACATATTGTATGTTTTATCAGGAAATTAGAATTCTGATTTAGATAGCAACAGAACCTTGTAATAAGGAATTTAGAATTCTGATCCAGTTAGAATTATTTTTGATGTTACAACAGTTCATTTTTCACCACTGTGCCCATATTTAATTTCTGTTATTTTGATGTTACAGCAGCCCATTTTTTAACCACTACACCCGAATGTACTCAGTACTTTATATGTTATCTTTGATGTTACAACTGCTCAATTTTTTTTTTACCACTGTGCCAGTAATGTACTAATTATGTTCCCCAAACGAAGTTGGGGAACATATTGTTTTTACTCTGTTTCTTATTATTATTATGTCGCCCCGAACGAAGTCGGGGACGACATATTGATATTGTACGCATGTTTTTTTTATCCAGACTGTTTCTCGGAGATGGCTGGGACAATCTTCCTGAAACTTTCCTTAAAGGACGATCACTGGTTGTAGTTGTGCAGTGAGGTCGTTCAGTTCCAATATGTCTACCGTTGCCATGGAAACCTGTAAAAAGCGACAAATTTTGTCCGAGAGTGTTCTCTCTGGTCCCTTAAACGTTCGTCATGAAACTTTTCTTATTTTAATGATTAGTATCTGTAGTTCTGCAACTCGTATTTAAAATTTTCATATTATCGATTATTGCCATGGAAACCAGGTGAAAGTTAAAATTCTTTAATTTCGATTTTCTCAATAACTACTCAGGCAATCGTTTTCAAACTTTCAATGTTTATTCCTTGCAATGTGTCAAAGTGATTTCTACTTTCAAAATAATTGTAATGAGTCGCTCACGGTTGCCATAGAAACGAAACAGAAAAAAAGATTCAGATGTACACATGTGTTCTCCAAGGTCTAGGTCAAAGGGTCAAAGTTCGTCGTATCCAATAAAAGTTCTTTTCACAAGGATTACATATTTGAAATACGAAAGCCCTAGTACTTACCGTTCAAACGTTATGGCTATTTACTATGTTCAAGACGACCCCCCCCCCTTTTTTTTTGAAGCACACAGCCAAGTAGAATACACAGATATAACATATACAACTTACAAGTAACTTTTTAAAATCTTCATTCATAAAATTCAGTTCCGGTCATGTGATATTTTGCCATCATTCATTCTCCTTCTGTTTTGTCTCTTGAATTTATAAATATTTTATTTTATCTATATAAAAAAAAATAACGATTGTCAGCTGCATTTATTATCATTTCGCGTTTTCTTGTATAGCTATCACTTGTATATTATTCATTTCATTAGATAGTGCAAGTATAAATTAAAAAATTGGTACGTCATTTCGATCCATAGTTTTTATTCATTCATAAATTCTTTGATCCGCTCCTGATGGTTCGCAAAGCCTTGATCACCACTGTATACAAAACATTCATCTCGCCGAAAATGTTCATGATTCCGCTAAACTGAGAAAGTTCACACATGATTTATTATCTCATAACACACATCAGCTCTCTGCAATGCAGAAATGCTCGAATTGATGGTGGCATGTCAGATTCGTTTTTCGGTAGTACCTCTAAAATGAAAGTGAAAGAGGGAAATTTCAGAGTTCTCACTGGCGTTACAATACACAAAATAATTCGGCTGATCTTCTTCATAAATTACATTTCCCAAGCTTTTATCATAGGAAAGATACTGCCAGTTAACAAGTTTGAGGCTCAGTTCAGTACATCTGCCAGATTTCTTTTATGCAAGTCGGCAAATTGAGGAACTTGTAATTTTCCTGCACTTCTTTCTTCTCCTACCGATTCTAAAAATAATGAGTGGGATGTACCGAATTAAGGTCTTCCGTTTGCAATGGAAAGGACTGATATAACTCAATGGTTGTTCAAACTTAGCTTATGGACTTTTGTTTTAGTGATGATAAAAATGAAAGTCTTGTCTAATACGGGGCGACATATGCTATTGCTAGCAATAGCAGACTTTCTAGTTAAGGTCTTCCGTCTCCAACGGAAGACCTTCTTGTTATTCTTCGGTTTCTTTTTCCCTATTATTAAGGTCTTCCGTCTCCAACGGAAGACCTTCTTGTTATTCTTCGGTTTCTTTTTCCCTATTATTATTAAGGTCTTCCGTTTCCAACGGAAGACCTTATTGTTTTCGTTCGGTTTCTTTTTCCCTATTATTAAGGTCTTCCGTTTCCAACGGAAGACCTTATTGTTTTCGTTCGGTTTCTTTTTCCCTATTATTATTCTTTTTTTTTCTTACCGATTTTGTGCACGCGAGTTCTCGGGAATGGCTCGACAGATTTTCACCAAACTTTCAGATCTGATAGATATTTATCTGAACCTTGTCGAAAATTTAAGTCGTTGATGACGTCACTTCCGGTCGTGAGATATGGACGATTTTCCTATTTTAAGGGGGTCGGCTTGTCCTGGAAACTCCTCCGGAACGACTTAAGATATTGACTCAAGATTTTCAGTGAAAGTAAGGAAAGGTTTGCTGAGTTGCAGGCAGGCGTCCAAATCTTTCTAGCGCAAATGGCGCCGATGCTCGGTAGAGCCAAAAATATGACTCAGAAATATCTCACAAAATATGACACGTTTTTTTTCATATCTTCGTATCTATTCATAATTTGTTCAAACATATTGAAGAAAAGTTGTGCAGCTTTACAAGACCTTTCATTTGAAATCAAGAAAAAGGGGCTGACCCCTCAAATGAGGGGCTCAGAGGGGTCAAAAGTCTTTCATCTCTAGCTCTTTAATGATCAATAATTTGTGAAACATTACAGAAGCAAAGATATTTATCTTAACAATTTGCAACAATATATTGTAAAATTTTGATCATATGTTACGTAATTAGGGGTCACAAGGGGCCAGAATGTTAAATCTTTGACGGCTTGTATCTCGAAAAGGGGGAATATTTTAATAAGCGATATTGAACAAAAGATGGTCAGTATAATGTTCTAAACAATATGCATACTTTTAATTTTTGAAAACTGGCCCCTTTAAGGACTTGGAAAGGTGGCCCCTAAATATTTCCATTCAACATATCTCCATAACGGAAAGTAATTTCTGAATAAATGTTGAACAAAGTCTTCAAAATCACAAGACCTTTCATTTGAAATCAAGAAAAAGGGGCTGACCCCTCAAATTAGGGGTTCAGAGGGGCCAAAAATCTTTCATCTTTAACTCTTTAAATAATCAATATTTTGTAATACATTACAGAAGCAAAGATATTCATCTTAACAACTTGAAACAATATACTGTAAAATTTTGATCATATGATACGTAATTAGGGGTCAAAAGGGGCCAGAATGTTAAATCTTTGACGGCTTGTATCTCGAAATGGGGAATATTTTCATAAGCAACATTGAGCAAAAGATGGTCAGAATAATGTTCCAAACAATATGCATCGTTTGAAGATTTAAAAAAAAACCAGTCCTATTAAGGACTTGGAGAGGTGGCCCCTAAATATTTTCATTCAAGCTATCTCTTCAATGAAAATAAATATGTGAATAGGTGCTGAACGAAAAGTCTTCAAAATCACGAGACCTTTCATTTGAATTCAATAAAAAGGGAAAGGCCCCTAAAATTAGGGGCCAAACCACGTTCATCTATAAGTATTTGATATTGTTGAATAAATCAAAACAATTTAATCAAGTGAGAGAAGTTTTGATTTCATTATTTTGTAACAAAGATCATAGTCAAAATCATATCTCATCGTAATATCGGACGGAAGACCTACTCGTTGCTCGCAACGAGATCTCATCTAGTTATTATTATTATTATTATTATGTCGCCCCGAACGAAGTCGGGGACGACATATTGATATTGTACGCATGTTTTTTTTATCCAGGCTGTTTCTCGGAGATGGCTGGGACAATCTTCCTGAAACTTTCCTTAAAGGACGATCACTGGTTGTAGTTGTGCAGTGAGGTCGTTCAGTTCCAATATGTCTACCGTTGCCATGGAAACCTGTAAAAAGCGACAAATTTTGTCCGCGAGTGTTCTCTCTGGTCCCTTAAACGTTCGTCATGAAACTTTTCTTATTTTAATGATTAGTATCTGTAGTTCTGCAACTCGTATTTAAAATTTTCATATAATCGATTATTGCCATGGAAACCAGGTGAAAGTTAAAATTCTTTAATTTCGATTTTCTCAATAACTACTCAGGCAATCGTTTTGAAACTTTCAATGTTTATTCCTTGCAATGTGTCAAAGTGATTTCTACTTTCAAAATAATTGTAATGAGTCGCTCACGGTTGCCATAGAAACGAAACAGAAAAAAAGATTCAGATGCACACATGTGTTCTCCAAGGTCTAGGTCAAAGGGTCAAAGTTCGTCGTATCCAATAAAAGTTCTTTTCACAAGGATTACATATTTGAAATACGAAAGCCCTAGTACTTACCGTTCAAACGTTATGGCTATTTACTATGTTCAAGACGACCCCCCCCTTTTTTTGAAGCACACAGCCAAGTAGAATACACAGATATAACATATACAACTTACAAGTAACTTTTTAAAATCTTCATTCATAAAATTCAGTTCCCGTCATGTGATATTTTGCCATCATTCATTCTCCTTCTGTTTTGTCTCTTGAATTTATAAATATTTTATTTTATCTATATAAAAAAAAATAACGATTGTCAGCTGCATTTATTATCATTTCGCGTTTTCTTGTATATCTATCACTTGTATATTATTCATTTCATTAGATAGTGCAAGTATAAATTAAAAAATTGGTACGTCATTTCCATAGTTTTTATTCATTCATAAATTCTTTGATCCGCTCCTGATGGTTCGCAAAGCCTTGATCACCACTGTATACAAAACATTCATCTCGCCGAAAATGTTCATGATTCCGCTAAACTGAGAAAGTTCACACATGATTTATCATCTCATAACACACATCAGCTCTCTGCAATGCAGAAATGCTCGAATTGATGGTGGCATGTCAGATTCGTTTTTCGGTAGAACCTCTAAAATGAAAGTTAAAGAGGGAAATTTCAGAGTTCTCACTGGCGTTACAATACACAAAATAATTCGGCTGATCTTCTTCATAAATTACATTTCCCAAGCTTTTATCATAGGAAAGATACT
>NW_026930318.1:0-41920 GCF_032062105.1 Saccostrea cuccullata
CAATCATCTGTCAAATCAGCTTCAGGATCAATCGCCAGTCTTATCAGCTTCGGACTCTTTGGACTGAAAAAAAACAGCACTGTGACACTGAACTCAAGTTGCCGAATGCATCTATAGGCCATAAAAGCAAAAATCCGGACTTGATAACGATCTCAAAATACATAATGCCAGCTGACATACAAGGTTTCTACTTTCACTTTCATATCAGTACGTAACAAAACGAAAACAAATTCAAGTTTTAAAAAGTAGTAATGCCTTTAGCCAAGTAACATGTAATGTTTACATTCATTCAGAAACAAATTTTATCCAAACTTACTTACAGATCACGAACGTTAGGTTTACGAAATGCATGCAAGTATTGAAGTTATAAGAATATTATATAGAAAGTTCATACGCACCATAATGAAATGATATTGAAACAATATGAATCAAAATTCTTTAAATTAATATTGTTAGGAGATCACTTGCCTTTTCCAAACACCAAACACCAAACACGTCTGCTCAAGCAGTGACGTCAAAAATGACGTATATTTTCATCCGATAAAAGACAAAACCGGCCCGGAAAAAATACGGAATTATTTTAATTGTACTTAGTCAAACCCAAAAAATTTAAAATGAAAAGCAAATTAATTTATTCATATCTATTTTGTCTGGGAAATGTATTATAACAGAAAAAAAACTTGTGAAAAGTTAGAAGGAAAGGGGGGGGGTAGGGTAAACAGAGTAGAACTTTACATATAATTAATTACTAACAAATTCTTTTGAATTAATGTACATTTAAATTTATCTTTTGATATATATTATTGAAATTGCAATTTTACTTCAGTATAACAAGGACAGATAAGTGAACACTGTTTCATATGATTCTCATATGATCACTGTTTCATATGATTCTCATATGATCACTGTTTCATATGATTCTCATATGATCACAGTCAAAACATTCGTATGAATTTTACCTAAGTATAACAAGGAGAGATTAGTGAACATTGTTTCATATGATTCTCATATGACCAGTTTCATATGATTCTCATATGATTATTGTCAAAATATTCATATGATTCTCATATGCAGGATCTTTCATATGAGAATCATATGTATATTACTTCATATGATTTACATATGTGTAATCATATGATTCTCATATGATTTGCCACATATAATTCTCATATGATTGTATATACATATGATTCTCATATGATCCACATATGATCCTCATATGAAAGGCAATGCATATGTGGATCATATGTGGCTAAATTGCCTATGTAAGACTTCCAAAAACCTTGAATCTTATAAAGATGAATACATGTACAATGAAAATTGTTGAATGCAAGCATTTATTTTCAAGCTTCAGTTTGATGCATTTCAAATTATATATTAATTTATGGAGTTATTTTTCCTGGCGGAGGATCGGACATCTTTAATTCATTCACACAGCTGCACGAGTAATACGAAAATATTTATAGAAATTGGTAAATATCGTCGTTGTAAGCATTTAATATACGTGACACCCGTGCATTTAATGCATGTGACACCCATTTTTCTTTACTTAGATAATCAATCTGCTGAATTAAAGTTTTTATATTCATATGAAGCAGAATTTGTGCAAAGTCTTATGCGTGGAAGAAGGGAAACACTTGTTGTGGCCTTCAACTCGACATTTAGATATATCGACGACGTATTGTCCAATAACAAGGGCAATTTCCATTCCTACGTGAATACGATATATTCTGGTGAGCTTCAGACACATATGTTTCATACTTGGATATTTTACTTTTAAAAAGTTAATGGTAATCTAACAAGCTGTAATAAAAACGTTACGACTTTAACTTTCCTATCGTCAACTTCCAATACCTATGCGGCAATATACCTTCATCACTTGCATACGAAGTGTATATGACAAGGGTCAGAAAAGACATTCATAATTGTTTGGTATGATGTTAATAATAAAAGATATTTTTATCAATCTCATAATAAGCTACTTCTAGACATACACGCTATCATCCATCAAAACTTATTTGTGCATAATTATTTTATCTCAGTTGATTCGATACGCAAGAGAGTAAAAACAATTTCGAAAACGAGGTAAATTATTAACAAGCAAGTTGATGAAACAAGAATATCAACAGTCTCGTTTAAAGTCATCATTTCGTAAATTCTATGGTCGATACAATGATATTGTCAGCAAATACAATTTATCATTGAGACAAATGCTGACTAACGTTTTTCATACTAATTGTAAGTCCATCATATATATACTGAATTGACAACTGATTTTTTTCGTTATTTACCGACAAGGAGCACATGGCAGGTGTGACTGGTCGGCAGGGGATGCTCACTCCTCCATAGCACCTGATCCCACCTCTGATGTTTCAGGGGTCCGTGTTTACTCTGCACCTATTTTGTATTGTTTTATGGACTTTGAGATTGAATACTGTTCGTTATCTCCATATCCTCCCCCCCCTCTCTCTCTCTCATTTTGACGAATCAAACATGGTTGTCTTTAAAAGCAATCGCACGATGTTATCAAAAATAAGAAAATCTTATAAAATTTGTTTCAGTTTCATTATTAAAAAATTATACAATGTCATTAATAAGATACTAGTATTCTTATATGTACATGCAAAAGACCACCCTCCTTCATGAATAGGTATTTAGAAAAAAAAATAAAGTTTGTATATGTTTGTGTTACCTATTTTCCTAATGATTCACGCTGATATGATTTAAAAAAATTAAGTTGTTAAATTCCATTCAACTTATAACGTTTACTGTATCGATTAAATTAGTTAAAAAAAGATTACTTCCAGCCTTTTACATTAGGTTAATTTATGCCATTTTCCTTGTATCACAAACAGCCTCTATAAGACAAGAGAGATAACTCTACATTTAACGAGGCCAAATCTAGTTGGGAATTACGAAAACGGAATGATAAAAAAAATTTGATTCTTGGAAATAAATTTTATGTAGCATGCTAAGAAAATATAAGAGCGAAATTTTGTTACCTTGCCTTTATTGTAGTCAAATGATTACACTTTCAAGATATGGTCCATTTTTGTGTTTTTATTCACAATTATATGCGAAAACAAACACAAAAAAGTAATTCACAAATTAGAAAAAGTAAATGATGAAATGCTTTGGTTTTCACATAAATCATGCAATTTGCATCCTTCATTTAAAAAATGGTGAGCAAATCGGACGTAGCCTTTATTGCAGTGAAAAGGGGCATATCAAAACACAAAAGTAGGACTTATTTTATCCAACTACATTTTTTATAAGTTGCAAAAGGTTAACAAAACATCAACAAATAGTTGTAATACGTATTAGTTCCTAAAAATTAAATAATTCTTATATTTATACGACATAACTTTCTCTTTAAGCTCAATAAAAAGGAGAGTATAAACACTTCAACATGATCGAGGAGAAAGTCTAAAATCGTTTACTTTTAGTTGCAGTGGGATTTTTTTTTCCATATCCTCTCTCTCTCTCTCTCTCTCTCTCTCTCTCTCTCTCTCTCTCTCTAACAAATTTTAATAAAAAGATATAAAATAAATAAATCTGTACCAAGAAATTGTTCCTTCAAAATAAATTTGGTCTCAATGTTGTTTATCAATTAAAAAATATAATTTTCTATCATCATGTAAGTAATAAAAATGCTAGAATAAGCCAGCTTTCAACAAGCACAGTCTAGATAGTAGGTTTCGCGAAATATTTTTGCGCGTTTCGACGTCACTTTAATTGTGACGTTATTGTATTCAATTGTGACGGCAGTCCAGGGTACTGTGATGTGCCTGTTTCGACGTTGCGTAAAAATGTATTCGCAGCTCAAGTAGATTGGGCCTCGTTAATTTGGTTCAAATTTTAAATTTTGCATCAACTAAATTACAATGACGCTATCTGCTAAATATAGTCTTATCTTTTTTGACTTATTTATGCTGGTGAAAACAAAGGTTCACTTCATAAAAGATACAAACATTATTCAAAAAATAAACGACAATAAAGGGTAAAAGGTTCAGCATGTTATATAATCCAACCAGAAAATAAAATTCTATTGCAGAACTGTTAAGGTGTTTCCACCCTGACAATTTTAATGGTTCAAAGTACAAACACTGCATTTATTTTCATTCAATATGCTTTAAATTTTCCAATTGCTGCAAAAAATTCATTGTCCACCTATTATTTAAGATACGAAACATAAATAAACAGAAGTGCATGTATGTGAACATACAAAAATCTCACATTTTTTGTAAACAGTATTATGAAATATATATGTATATATAGAAGATATGCATGTTTATCATTCTTTTACTTTTAAATTCATAATTAGAATAATGTTCACAAAAAATTTGCATTTTTAGAAAGTTTTCATTTACTGAAAAGTTAAGAGGAAAATACTTATCATATCTGCTTGTGTGTTAAATTTGCAAAATCAATTCCATGTTTTTATTCTTTACCAATGAGTGTCTGTATTATAAAAGGGAGGGGGTATTAAGTGTCACAATGTTTATTTTGGCTAATTAGCTGGGATATCCCTGACTGCAGATAATGAGGTGGGAACTGTGAACTTCATAGTATTTTATGAGATAACTCCACTGCAAACAAACAATCTTATAGAACAATTGATAGCTCTAAAACAATGATTCAAAGACAGAGAGGAGTTGTGCTTTTAGTTATACTTAAAGGTACATTGAGTTTACATGATCACCCCTAAGAGTTTGAATTTTATTCATTTGTTCGAAATAATTAAAAAACAGGTATACTGCCAACATATTGAATATCTTAATGCTTGTTAATTACAGTAAAATATTGAATTATTTCAGCAACAATCTAAAGTTATTAAATATGGAGGTTCAAATCCAAACTTCGTGAATACATTCAAACTTTAGATGATATCATCAACATTAGTATATAATATTAAATATATATTTCTTATTTGATATTTCAGGGTGGACGAAAATTTATAAAGTAATCGATTATTGATCGATTATATTGTCTATAAGTAATCGATTAAAATCGATTACATGACAAAACTGACTATCGAAAATTATCTTACTCTGGACTACAAGAGGGTCCCAGGTGTAACTAGGGATACTAGGGATACTATGGATTACCTGAGATCTTCTAGAGTAAGGGTTCCCTTATTAAACTTTACATTTCCCTGTACTGTTTCCTTACCGATATTGTTTATCCTCGTTAGATTTTCAACAGAGGCTGTATTTATATCTATAGGGGTAGTCATGATCTTAATCTTATTGACCCACTGTATTAGCTTACTTAGTAATTAATAATATGTTTGAGTCTATCATCAGACACTCCGATGTCCATCCCTACATTGATATGGTAATTCACATTCATTTTGAATGTTGGGAATTTAGAAAATATGTAAAACTGGATAAGAAGAATTTCCGTCTAAGGAAGGAAGCTTTGGATATAAGTTGGATGGCCACATGTAGAAAAAAATTTCCTCGTTTCAACCTGATTTATACATGCCTATATGTGTATATTTTATTTACTCAATTTACTTTACTGAATAACATATATGCGATTTGATTGGCTTATATAATTACAAAAATGGACTGAAAATTCAATTCTTAACTTCTTAAATTCTTATTTACTACATGTTTAAACAAGAAGAATTTAAAGGGCGTGTGGCGCAATGGTTAGATTGTCTGCTCTAGGGTAACAAAGTAAAGAACTGATCATGATTCATAAGTCAAAGGTTCGAATCCAACTGTGGGACATGAAGACATTGTCTTCGGGTGAGACAATGTAAACCGGTGTCTCGTGTCGCAGTTGGTGCTGGCCTCTCTTCTCAATGCCCTGAGTGTCGATTACAGTACAAAATTTGCAGATGTACACCCACAAGTGGTGGCGTCTCCATTGTATGAGTGAAAATTTCTCGAGAGGAACATAAACAGTACACAATCAATCAATCATTTTATTCTAAAACTAATAATTAACTATACCGCTATTATAGGTATATGTACATCTAAATATTCGAGCTTTTTGAGCTCGTAATACTTATGAAGTTATAAAAACAAATCATTCACCCTACCGCTACTTATACGTATATGTACATCTAAAATTCAGTCGAGCTTTATGTGCATGTAATATATATAAAGCCTGATACTGGATGAGATAATGGTCTTTGTCACTGTTTGAAAAATGAACAACTCAGGATACGTATAACAAAACAGCAAGTGAAAAGAATGTAAAAAAGAAATAAAAAAGAAACATCTAAATGCCGTAAAACATTGTAAATACTCCAAATTACCACTAAGATAAACAAATTCTCAAATGTTGCTTTTTTAACCTGATCTATCATGTATCTCTGATGTAAATTCAGCAGGTGAATTAACTGTTTTTACAAGGATTGCATCATAAAGGATGTTTGAAATTCTGACTGACATGTACGAAAAATTAAGAATGCCTACATGATAATAAATGTAAACACGGGAATTAAACTAAAATTACATGATTAACGTGGAATTAGATATATAAGAGTTTTCGTTGTCTATCTGGAATTACACAATATTATTTTTTACTGATAAAGTCTGCAACATAACATACAGTCCTTGCTTTATGATAAGAGCGCAAAATGTTGATTACACATTACTAACACTTTGACATTGCTGATTTTGATTTTTTTTTTAACAAAATCAGTACTCATGTTTAATTTTTTGATATTCCAGAAGTGATGGATTCCTACTGTTGATTCTTCATGCATAATGCTACAAGCTTTTGTATTCAATTTAATGTGTTACACGAGAGAAAATATTCCGTGGTCGTCGCCATTTGAGAAATTCTCAAACGTAACAACGTAACAACTAACAATCATGAAACTTAGCAAGAAAGAACATGTTCCTTTTAATTGCAATATTTGATCTTCGCAATTGCATTTATTCAGTTGTTTGTACCTGATAATCATTTACTTCTTATCATACAAAAGCTTTCATTTTTGAATTGGTTTTGATAAAAACTTACGTTTATGAAAATAAATAGAAATGGGTGTTTGACTTCAATACTTGATCAAGGATTAGGGCTCACAGCCTGCGTGACAGGTCAGCAGGGGTTGATTACTCCTTCAAGGCACTTGATCCCGCCTTTTTAAAGCCCTTTAAATACGTCATCGGAGATTGGCCAAAAACACGTGTTGTGAGTGCATTGTGAACATTTGACCAGTTTTCTTTGCTATTCATTCATTGACTTGGCAATTGTACAATCCGCTGGGTGGAATTATGAAAGCCATAAAAGGCGAACAAAGGTTTTCATTTTAAAAGATATTACATTTATTATAAACTTAATATGTAATACTTTTTTAAAAAAACAACAGGGTCTGACACATTCGTTTCATATTTAATTATTCTATTGAAAAAAAAATTAACTGTACCTTAACAAGAGAGATTTATGATCAACGTATTGACTCAACTTAATTTTCAATTGTCAGGTTCGTTTACTTATGTTTACTTATATACTAATATACATTCATCACCAGCAAATGGGTTTTTAACTCCCCGTTAATTTGATGCAAAAGACGCATGCACAATGAATAGAAAATTTCTAAAACGACGCAAGCAATTGACTAGAATATGTCAGAAAGTTCATGTAAAATTTATCATAATATCAAATGATGACTGACGTTTTTCATACTAATCATGCTAATTGCTAGGCCATTATTGTTCACTGAATTGTGTTCAATTTTTTTCCTTTTTCACGACCATGATAATGAGCACACACCTGGTGTGACCGGTTGACAGGGGATAGTCAAGGGCACCTGATCCTATATTTGATGTTTATGGAAGTCAGGTTTGCTATGCATCCGACTTGTGTCGTTAAAATAGAATTATAGCTTGCAAAAAACAACTAAACACTTGGTGTAGTATGTGGCATTTAGATGTATAACGTAGAATGAATATTACTAGATAAAGAAAAATAATATTTGTAATCCAATTTTAAAAAAAGGGGATTGGTTGGCAATTATTGTGTATAGTCAATAAAATATATGCAAATAAAAGAAAGAAATGGAAATCTCTGAAGGTCTTTGATTTGAGGTTGACACTATGTCAGAATGGATCCATGTTAAAATCACTTATTAAAAGATTAAGGTGCAATATGAAAACCATCTCTCCGTCTGTATTCAATAATAATCCAGAAGTGAAAAGAAGAATTAGATAGATTACATGATCATTATGTATTGGTCCCTGCTTGAAAAGCAGCTAGCAATATTGTCTTCGTTTGTAAGGCTTGTTATATAACTTGTAATTTAGAACCTGGATTTAATTCTACAAGTGGTAATCCTACTTATACTCATAGTTCCCTTTCTAAGGAAAATATTTTTCAAAAGAATATGTTAGTTTGGAATATTTTTAATATCCCAAAGAACCTAAATGAATTTAAACTACCATATTTGTATATATTGGAATCCGAAACTTAAGAATCCTTACAAAGAAAGATACATACTATCTAGTCCCAGTTATTGTTCTACTAAGCCCCTACTTTTCTCTACTACTTTATTAACAGTAATGAAGGAGACACTTCAAGAGTACGGTGCAACAATATATTTAAGATATGGTGCAAATCAGATGTGGATGCGTAAACATTGCAAGGAACTTTTGGAAAATTTAAAATCACAAGATTTTATCAAACTCAACTGCTTAAAAACTTACGACTTTTCAACTTTATACACAACAATTCCCTACGATAATTAATGTCCAGGCTTTTTGATATCATAGACAGTTGCTTTTTCAATAAAAATATAATTCGTAAATTTACTTACCTGGTCATTGGTCATTTGCAAATTTATTTTTTAAAACACATTCTGATTGCACACACGAGTACGCTGAAGTTGACATCAAAGAGATGCTTGAGTTTCTGATTGACAATATCTATATTGTTTTTGGAGACCAGACCTTCCAACAATCGATTGGAATTCATATTGGTACCAATTGCGTCCCGTTATTAGCAGAGCTATTTTTGTATTCATATGAAACAGAACTGGTGCAAAATCTTATGCGTGAAAAGAAGAAAACACTTGCTGTGGCCTTTAGCAATAATAATTTCAACTAGATGAGATCTCGTTGCGAGCAACGAGTAGGTCTTCCGTTGAATTTCTCGATAAGATGAGATGTGATTTTGACTGAGATATTCGTTTAAAGGGAATGACATTTAGTTTTCCCTCATTAAAGTTAAAGTTTCTCATTTTTATCACGATATTCTGAACATCTTTTGTTTGATAAGGCTGATGAAAATACTCCCCCTTTTCGAGACATAAAGCACAAAAAATAAAGCATTTTGGTCCTTTGCGACCCCTAATTACGTAACATATGATCAAAATAAATTATCATATATTGTTGCAAATCGTTAAGATGAATACTTTTGCCCCAGTAATGTATAACAAAATATTGATCATCAGAGAGTTATAGAAAAAAAGAATATTGGCCCCTCTGAGCCCCTAATTTGAGGGGTCAGCCCCTTTTTCTTGATATCAAATGAAAGGTCTTGTGATATGGAAGATTTTTTGTTCAACACTTATTCAGAGATTTCTATTCGTTGTTGAGATATACTGAATGGAAATATTTAGGGGCCACTCCTACAAGTCCTTAATGGGGCCGTTTTACAAAAATTCAAAGTATGCATATTGTTAAGAATATTATTCTGACCATCTTTTGTTCAATATTGCTAATCAAAATATTCCCCCTTTTCGAGATATAAAGCGTCAAAGATGTGACATTCTGGCCCCTTGTGACCCCTTATTACGTAACATATTATCAAAATTGTATTATATATTATTAAGAATCGTTAAGATAAATACTTTTGCTTCATTAATGCATAACAAAATAATGATCATTAGAGAGTTATAGATAAAAGACTTTTGGCCCCTCTGAGCCCCTAATTTGAGGGGTCGGCCCCAATTTCTTGATATCGAATGAAAGGTCTTGTGATTTTGAAAATTTTCTGTTCAACATCTTTTCAGAGATTTCTATTCGTTGTTGAGATATGCTGAATGGAAATTTTTAGGGGCCACCCCTGCACGTCCTTAATGGGGCCATTTTACAAAAATTCAAGGTATGCATATTGTTTAGAACATTATTCTGACCATCTTTTGTTCAATATTGCTTATCAAAATATTCCCCCTTTTCGAGATATAAAGCGTCAAAGATGTGACATTCTGGCCCCTTGTGACCCCTAATTACGTAACATATTATAAAAACTGTATTATATTTTGTTACAAATCGTAAAGATGAATACCTTTGCTTCAATAATGTATAACAAAATATTGATCATTAGAGAGTTATAGATAAAAGACTTTTGGCCCCTCTGAGCCCCTAATTTAAGGGGTCAGCCCCAATTTCTTGATATCAAATGAAAGGTCTTGTGATTTTGAAGATTTTTTGTTCAACACTTATTCAGAGATTTCTATTCGTTATTGAGATATGCTGAATGGAAATGTTTAGGGGCCACCCCTGCAAGTCCTTAATGGGTCCATTTTACAAAAATTCAAGGTATGCAAATTGTTTATATCATTATTCTGACCATCTTTTGTTCAATATTGCTTTTCAAAATATTCCCCCTTTTCAAGATATAAAGCATCAAAGATTGACATTCTGGCCCCTTGTGACCCCTAATTACGCAAGATATGCTTAAAAGTTTATAATATATTGTTGCAAATGGTTTAAAATTCAAAAATATCGAAAAATCGAGCAGAAAAAATGATAAAATTTTTTGGTCATATGGGGGATCGAACCCGGGTCGCCCGCGTGACAATCCAACGCGCTAACCATTCAGCCATTGAGATCGCCGCCTCGCGTTTTCAAATGCTTATATCTCGAGATTGGCTTTTTCGATTTTCAAACAAATTACATATTTCGCTTCTGCAAAAGGGTCTCTATTCAAATCAAAAACAAAAATATAAAAAAAAGAAAAGTTGAAAAATTGCGTTTTTTAAATTCGCTTCCGGTATCGACCGGAAGTATTGACGACGCACGAAAAGGCGATTCTGCAACGCTATAAGTCATGAACTATCATCTCCAATTAATCTTCAGTTCATATCTTAAGCAGTTTTCGCAACTTAATCAAGACAAAATTGCATTTTAAAATCAGAAAATGCTCAATATCTCACGACCGGAAGTGACGACGTCAACGAAAAAAATTTCCAAGAAGGTTAAGATCAGTACCTATCAGATGTTAAAGTTTCATGAGAATCGGCCCAGTAGTTTACGAGAAATCGCGTGCACAAAATTGGTAAGAAAAATAATAATAATAGGGAAAAAGAAACTGAAGAATAACAAGAAGGTCTTCCGTTGGAGACGGAAGACCTTAATTCTTATGTCAATAAATTTATCCAGGTGAGCTTGAGAAAAATACCACAGAGTCTGATACACCTTTTCATATCTGGATATTTTACTTAAAAAAGACTTTAATGGTGATCTAATGACCAAGCTCTTTGAAAAAACGTAATGATTTTAACCTTTCTATCGTCAACTTTCCTTACTTATGCAACAATATACCTTCATCACCTGCATACGGAGTTTATGTTTCTCAGTTGATTCGTTACACAAGATGCTCTACATACGAACAATTTCTAAAAGGAGGAACATTTTTGACAAACAAGTTGATGAAACAAGAATATCAGCAGTCTCGTTGAATGAAATCATTTTGTAAGTTCTATGGTCGATGCAGTGACTTGCAAATACATTTTACTCGTTGAGTCAAATGCTGAATGACTTTTTCATACTAATTGTGGTCCATAATTTATACTCTGAATTGAACACAGAATTTTTCTGTTATTTCCCAATCATGACAAGTTGAAGACGGCAGGTGTGACCGTTCGGCATGGGATGCTCATTTCTCCATGGCACCGGATCCCACTTCAGGAGGTTCTGGAGGTCCGTGTTTGCTCTATTCCTATTTAGTATTACTATATGAAATATTAATATTGAATACTGTTTGTTGTCTTCATATTTTTCATTGGATTCACTGTAATATATTGCGCTTCTATGATATATCAAGTTACTCTGATGTATCGAGTTACTGTGATAAATCAATTTTAATGTGATATATCGAGTTACTCTAATGCATCGAGTGAGTTTGATACATCGAGATACTCTGTGTAATATATAGAAATGTGAATGAAAGTTATTTTAAATTTATAAAACGTCGATATATACGTTGTCGGTAAATATAAATGGCGAGCTTGTGACCAAAGCAAAAATTTCCTACATCGTACCTAGAGAAGTCTAAGTTTTGCTTCTTTAGGATACAAAAGCAGGTCAGCTAAGAATGGATTGTTAATAAATATATTTCAAGGATAGCCTATCACACCCAAATATTGGGCATTTCAAACCAACATCTGAATCACTTTTTCGAAGAATGCAATATTTCCATTATAGTAAACATAATAAAACAATGTTAATAAAAAAGGATGTATACGGTACAGATGTTTTCATTAATATACTGTGAGCTAATTTGAACTTGGAATCAAGTGATGAACTCAGTCGTTTAATAATGTTAAAGTTGAACGACTTATTGTATAAACACGTGAAATTATAATGTGAGAGTAGGCAAGAAAGACTAGAAGAATTATTCAATGAATGATTTGACTTTATTTTTATAAATCAACTAAAGTGTAAGAGATCTTATTATTTCTTCATTGTGCCAGGCATATAATACATAATACATGTGAAAAGTCCACAAAATTATTTTTGACAGAATGTAATGGAAAAGTTGTGTTGTCATATATTTTGTTGTCTACAATAGTCATGAGTATATACTTGTTTCTTACAGAGTAAAAAAATTCTTTTACTGGAAATTAAAAAAAAATTAAATCGATTTGATGAAACCAAGTATAAGGAGTAATCTATATGAAGGGCGCGTCTTGATTGAGTTTTCCTAACTAGTCTCCGACAAATTATTCAATCTATATATGTTAACATTTCTCATTTTAAAAAATACCATTTGATATCATTTAATGCAAATATTTTGAACTGACGATTGAGGTAGACTTAAAGAAACCGCCCCGATATAATCTCGCATCTGTATAAAAGATGAAAACAGAACAAGAAAGAAGACAGACCGTAGTGAGAAGCAGCGACTTTGTACGTAAGATATCTTTTTCAGCTCATTCCACGGATATGATTTTTTTATTTATTATTTTCACTTTTTTTCAAAATATTATTTGATTTCTTTGATGATAAGGTAATCTAACAGGTTACAGGTTATATAAGCTACGGATATATACACTTATTAAATTATCAAATATTTTGCATTTTTATAATTCTATTTATTTCATAAGCATGGAAATATCAAAATTGTCTTGTCGCTTGAGATTAATATATTCAAAGTCTATTATCAAAACTGAAATAACTGTAATCTATTTGAAAAGTATTTTTGTTTCCTTTGGACCTGTTCTGCTTATAATACCATCATTAATTTCTCCAACTTCTAAAGAACTTATAGAAAAAGATTAAATTGGTTAAGATTGCATATATCGATAGCATCAAAGCATGAGTTTTCAATACTTTTCCATCCGCTCTTCAAGATAAGTGAAATCAAAGACAACTGCTTCAATGGAGAATGTGATTTTTTTAATGAAAATACTTGTATGTCTAATGAAATTGAATTCATCTTTAAATCTAATTCTTATTCTAAAACAAATTTCACAAAATTAATTTTAAAAAACAGTAGAACCTGCCCTTTTCCGATTTTTTTTCTATTTTGTAATACAAGACATGAAGTTACAATTATTATTATTTAATTTTATCTATGTAATAACTGTTCATTATCTTTCATTTCTTTTCTCCGTATTGTTTGCTTTGTCACACAGGGCAATTCTAAAAAAGGCGTTTCCAACACGTAACAGAGGGGTAAAAATCCCTTAATTAAAATTTTCGGTGATGTACTAGTTTGGGAAAAATATAAAAAGCTGTATATTAAGAGGTTTTTAAAATTAAGGTTATTTCCCTCTTTCATACCTCTGACCCTATACCTCGTTGTTGGCTTAATTCTCTTTGGTGCCTCTTTTCTCAGTTTTTATTTATTAAGTTTCTTTTGAAGAGATATAATTTGTCTAAATGTTTATCTGGTACATTAAAATTATTGCAATATTTTATTTCAATATAAGATCTTATTTTATCTTTAAATGCTTAATTACCTCCTGTCTCTTCCATTGTGTTACCTTTTCACTCTTTTAATATTAGTTATTGTATTTTCATTGGCTGAAGATTCTCGTTCATTTCAGGAAAAAAGTATAACTTTTATTTCAAAGTTATTAGAATATATATTTACACAGTTGACTTGTTTTTCAGATCCATTCTGGAAAGTTTTTTCAAAAGATTTATCCGTAAGAGACTTAGTAAATAATAAGTTATACCGGTATTAAAAATCAATATATCATCTACACTATAATCCTCCAATAAAATATACACTATAATCATCAAAGTATATTCAGCAGGCTAGTGAAAGGACTCATTTATGCGAATATAATAATCCGTTGATGAGTGTACATCCGTAAAAAAAATGATCTTGAAATATCTTGTTACTTGTAGTTATCAGCATTTCATTAAAAGTAAAAAAGAAAAAAAAACATAGCATTTTTATACTGACCTTTATTGATGGCATTAATGCAAAAAATGCATGAATGCACTTATTTCGAAAATTCTTTTTAGTAATTTTTTTTCGGAAGACAATGGTTAATCTTGTTTTTGTAAAATATTTTTTAAAAAACCCACTGCTTTTCAATAATTTAAATATTTGCTGAAAATGAAAAATAGAATAACTAGCAATAATCAATTTTAAAGGTTAATTTGAATAATACAGATTGGAGAAAATACACCAAAATGGGTCTAGGTAATATTGACCAGTTACTAACCCCGTACCTATCAGTGATACACGCTGTTAGCTTCTTGACATAATCGAGCCAAAAGAAAATTCCGAAGATGATGCATTTTCAAAGTGATTAACCAATAGTATGAACGTGAGACAATTCTTACTTGTAACTTTACAGTACTGTTTACACTCGCTGGTTTATCAAAGAATAAAGTCTTTTAAAAAATTTTATCTAGCTTACTTCATGCTTTCATTAAAACTATTTATCTTCGGCTATTCAAGATCTTTAATTTGTCTCAACATTAGTATAATCCTTTCATTGAAAGAACTTTACGAGGAAAAAAAAGATAATCATGTTTTTTTTCTTTGTAACCAATCTTCCAATGGTGTGCCATTACAATATCAATTTGAACCAAAAAATGCAACGAAAATCAATTTACAAGTGATTGCCAAGATACCATTTCATACTTTAAATTATTTCTAAGAAAAACTTTATCATGAAAGATAAATTTCGTTCATAGTTTTGTCTTTTTTTAGGAATGGCCTTAATTAGAATAAGAAGGATAAGACACATGGACCTTTTTGTCTGGATGATGTTAATGTCTACAATTATTGTCACCAATATAGTAAATCTATCAAACATGATGGCAACAGATCATTTCGTACCTCCTTTCTTAACTATCGAGGAGAAAAGCTACACCAATAACACTGTACATAAAAACCAAGACACAGATACCACAGTTAAGGAAAATCAAGAGACCAACAACACTGTCGAGGAAAATCATGACACCAGTCTTGCTACTGAGGGAAATCATGACACCAATACTACCACTGAGGGAAATCATGACACCAAAATTACCACTGAAGAAAATCCCACTGTAGTGGAAAATAAAGAAACAAGTGAATCTTTGGAGAGAAGTCAACACTCCAATACCACTGTGGCAGAGGGAGGCCTCCAGTTGATGATAAATACGAGCTGGCAGGATTCGAACACTGATGAGCTGAATACGTTGACTAATGATAATAATGACACTATTGGAGGTCCACGTGTTTTTGATTGCTCTCTTGTTAAGCATTTAAACTTGATCTTGGCATTGGGTAAGAAAATGCCTTTATATGTCGAAGTCATTGCTGTTGTTATTGCTGTACTAGGGATAATTGGCAACATAGCAACAGTTATCACAATTATTGTGAATATGAAACTCCGAAAGCCTTATTTCCTTGCTTTGTTAAGCCTTGCAATTGCAGACTTGTTTGCACTGATCCAAAGCAGTGTTATTCTTTTTTATGAATTTGAAGTATTCATGTATCTGCAATGTTTGAAGCCAACATTTGTTATTAACATAGCTATCATGATTTCTGTAGAAATGAACGCTATATTGAACATCCTTCTCATTGCTGTCGTAAAGTTCCTACTTCTTGTCTATCCAATTAAAAGTAAGACGTGTCTGACTAATCAGCTAGTCATTCTGATGTGTCCTGCAATGATGGCTGCAAGTCTTTGCTATGGTTTTGCCTCTTCTTTTGGGATGATGTTATTGCCTTTAGATTCAGAGCGCCTTCTTACGCAAATTCCTGTACAAGTTATCAGCACTGTTTTGCCCTGTTTGTTTATCATTGTGATGCACATCATCAAAGTTGTCAAAATGGGAAAATCAAAAGCTCTCCAGAAGGAAGTGAAAACAATGAATTCTGTTCTTGTTTGTATTATTTCTATCTTTCTTGTCTTTAACCTTCTGAAAATAATCAATCCTTTGGTAAACACCTTTACAAGAAACATATTGATCTCGCAGATATTGCACATCACCATAACCATTGCTGCACTATTCAATCATGCTGCAAATCCTTATATCTACCTAGCCTTTACTCCTCTCGTTCAAGTACCATTACAAAGGTTTTTGGAAAGATTTAGAACTAGAAAGTAGCGATTACCTTGTACACATGTTTCTGCTTCTAAAGAGAAAGAAGCCAACCCCAACAATGAAATTTTAGATAGAGAGATACTCATTTCTTTTTTGTTAGGCTGAGAGTCTGTTGGTTCTATGTCTGTTTTTCTGTTTGTATGTTAGGTTGCTGGAAATTTCAAATCGTTTTCAGTTTCTAAATTGTATCGAATGATCTAGTAGCCCCTCATTTAATTTTACATCAATGGAGAGTTTATACTTAGTGTTTTTATTTTTTTTTTATGTGTTACTATAGATAACAAACCTAAATACAAAGATATGACCAGCTTTTTCTACATTTCAGAGATACACTGTATACCAGTACATTGCAGTAAAAAAGGTTGCATTTTGTTGCATTTGTTACCCTGCGGTAAAACTCGAGTTTGAGTTTACCGCTGCGTTGGTTGGATTGATATCCTCTCGTGTTGTGGGATCGAATAAATGTATTTTTCTATGTTTTAAGAATATATGTTGTGCGTTTGTAGCGTTTTATTTATAACATGCAAAGTAAACAAATTGATGCTAATTAATTAGAATCAATTTTTTTTTGTTTCGAACCATATATATGAATATATATATGTATTGATTTTTTAACAATTTATTTTTTTGCCCTAGTATCAATGTTGTTATTTGGTTGAAGGAGATGTTTTTGTGAATACCGCAATTACTTCTTTTGTAAGTGAATACGCTTTTTAAATGTTGTACTGTTCTAAGAAATCCATTACTTTTTGTAAATTTTACAGCATCTTGTGACCAGGTCTCAAATTCTATCTTTTTTGTTATTCTTCTGCATTTTTATAACAAGTGATCACATTTAATTATGTATATTTTATGTAATTTTCTGTATGAAAGTTGATTAGAACTTTTGAAAAATAAATTCAATGTACAATAAATTTCTTTTCTACTTCTACCGTTGATTCTTTATTGTTTCTTCAGAGAGAACAGTGCCTGGTTAGAAGAACCAGTATGAAATCTGAAAAAGATCACAGCACTGAAAAATGAATTAATAATGATTAAAGAAATTTATGTAATTTCCAGGAACCTATTTAAGTCAGGTTTAAGCTTAGGATTGGTGTATATCTGTAATTATGTAGTTAAGGAAAATGATGAATCAGATGATGGTATCCATTTTATTTATCGAAGCATAAGAAAAACATTGACCTATAACGAATATAAAGAATACATCAGAAGAAAATACATATAGTTTTATTAACATTGACAATAAGTTTCCTTTTACGCAGCAAACATATATTAGGCTGTTTAAAGTTAATTCTACGTTTAACGTCACATCTAAATTTCAAAACCTACGAGGGAGGGAGGAAAAAAATAAACAAACAAAATTTTCAAACAATTGTGAATTTATTCAAACTAACCTATTCACTACATTAAAAACATTACAATTAAGTAATAAAGAGCATTTAATTGATAAGACACCTAAGATAAATTTCCATAGCAGATATTTTTCTTAGTATGTAAATCAGTTTGAGTACTATTGTTAGCAAACAATGTATTCTAAGACTGAATGTGCAGGAAAGTGACTTTTATCTAGGCTTCAATTGTCCTTTGGACTTATATTGCCACACGTCCATGGTACCCTGGAGGCAAATGCTAATTCTTCTTATGGGAATAGTTGATCAATATCTACAATTAAAATTATTGATGACAATATTTAAAACTGTTCATGTTGAAATATCTCAAATTGAATTATGTTGTATTTTTTCTTAGTACTACATCTATTAGCATTAAGTTTTGAAAGTGTGAATACTAATATCTGGACCATAATGATAGCTGTTAGATTATTTTTAATACCTTGAATTCCACACTAAGGACAGGATTCTTCACGTCTTGGAATACCCCAACTTCTTTCCTTACTCTCCTTCACTTGAAAGGCCCTATCTTCGGTAAGCTTCTCCCTGCTCAAATGGTTAAGACAAGTATTATCTTTTCCAAAAATTGTAGCTATTTGTAGGTATATGAATTATGAAAAAATCAATTACTTTACTCATTACTGTTCCTTTCGATTTTTTTACAGAAATATTTTTAATATGAAACATATCAAATAAGATTTGAATGATGCTTTTCACTGTATATAGATCTTGTTTTTTTGCCACACTTTCCACTCGGTAAAAAAGTTTTTCGATTCTCTCCAAAAAACAATGAAAAGTTCAGCCAGTAGAATCACGAACTGAGAGTCTGTCACTGTCAGTTTGAACATGTGATTCGAAGACTGACAAAAAAAATCAACAAACTAGACCTTGTCAATTAACTTTGAACAATCAAAAAATCACCTTTTTTACTTACATTTATGGTCCCAAACTCTTTAATTCACTAGTTTTCTTTAATAAGACACCAACTGCCTTTATCAAAGCACATTTTCTGTCACTACGGGAAGCAGAATTCAGTCGCTAATTGTAGAACCAAACCGGAACAGACATACGGAATTCCGAATTGTTTGTTTTTTTCAAAGACGAATTTCTCATAAACCTACGCGCGCGGGTGACGTTAAACGTAGTTTTAATTTTAAACAGCCTTAGAAAGAAAAAGTTCTATAACAAAATGAAATAAGAGATTAATACATTTATATAAATTTACTCAGACAACTTTAACTTTAATTTATAAATAAACTTCGCAATTAAAATAATATTTCATACCCAAATCTTCAATAGAAAGTAACAAATAATTAAATATGAGAGTAACATACCACAAGATGCATCTGATATCAGCTGGATAGATAATTCATTCTTTAAATGTAAAACTACCCAATTTTGCTTAATTTGAACGCTTTCTTACAATCAAGGTAAATTAAAACTACTGGACAATATCAAATGAACCAATGAAATTGAAGATAAAAATATTTAAGATTACTTTAGATGAAACATAAAATAGAATGAAGTTAAAACGAATAAATACATAAGAGTAAAATCATAAAAGTAATTATTGTTTAACATATTGTTTAACATCCCATCCGAGAATTTTTCACTCATATAAAGAAGTCACCGTATGCCGATGATGGACTTTAAATTAAGACCTTTACTCGACACTCATGGCCATTTAGAAGTGATTGTTATTTATCGTACCAGCGGCTACCGTGCCACAAGACATATATGTACGTTTTTAAGGTCATACCGGGATATTCGAAAGACCCGTGACTTTCGCTCCTAGGACTTTCGCTCCTAGTGCCGAGCGCTTGGCGAAAGAAAATTCACTACCTATGTTGACGTCTTAAGATCTTAGTAATTGCCGGGGTTATTCCAATGCGAATAAATATTAGTCATCGTTAAAAATATTTACGGATCTTTGTTTTCCTGTTCTCTGAAACACTCTTCAATTTTTTTTTCAAAAAGCCCTAATATTTTTTTTCTGAAATTTGAAATCGTCCATTTGTTTCTAAAAATTATTTAGCAACATCGAAATGTTTGAATTTTCTACACTGCATACAGTGCACGAAATATTTAAAATAACTAGACGTTGATATTATCGAAATCTCTTCACTAGAATAAACATCAGATATTTCCGTAACTTTTGATCATGCCAAAATTTTTTCTTTAAAGAGAACACTTGAGTCCAAAAATATAATGGACGAAATAAATGAAAAAATTTTATATCTTGTAAGTACCAACAAAATTTGTTGGTAAAGAAAACATTTAAATCAAACACAAAGATATTTTAAATGAAATATGCAGAGATCACGAACATTTTTTACGCTCAAAAGTCAATCAAACAGTACAAATTTTGGAGCACAACAAACATGGACCTTAAAACAACAGAGGTGGGATCAGGTGCCATTGAGAAGTAAGCATCCACTACCGTATGCTCCTTGCAATGATCGGAAAATATTAGAATAACCCGTTGACAAGTTGTTTTGTAATAATTAATGACCAAGTTATTTTATCGATGGTAAAACTAACGAAATGAAGAGAGGGATTTTACAAGTATATAGGAATTCCTCCTTAACAACATTGAAAAAATGAAAAAAAGATATGAGTTAAATTATTTTAAAACCGATTTAAAGATCTAGGTTCTATTTATGCAAAAAGTAATCCTGAACTTATATAATTTGACTGGCTATCACCCTCTGTCCCATTTCTTTTGTTTTATCCAGGCAGCAATGCAGCGCATTTTCAGGGGGGGGGGGGGGCAACTGAACATATATGGATAGATTTTTCCATGTTTTGAATTCTTATTCTATAGTCTGATTGATCCCCCTTTTTCTATGTACATGTGTTTGTCAGATCTCTCATCATGTAATTAAAATATTTTGGATCAGAGATTGTGCTCTATATGTAAAATTAAAAAACTTCGATTGTTTGCTTTTTTGAAAGAAAATAGAGAGGTTTAGCAAGCTCACTTGTACGTGTACATGTACGTGTAAACTACAAGTTAGAATTACACGTACACGTTAACATTTTTTTTTCTTGTTTATCAAAGCATAACCTGTAGTTAAAAAAGTTAAAAAATCATCCGAAAAAACACTTATTTTAATACGTATATCACCGTTTTACATAAATATATGCATGTACTTATGAGAAAAAGATTGTACAGATTTCTTATGTTCTTAATAGGTCACAGCTTGTTTCGAAAATCTAGATGTTGTGATTTTAACTCCCTATAAATTAATAATTTTCAATTACTGACGTCCTGTTCTTTTATCAGTATTTGCATTAACTATTCAGGTTTTAGAAAAACGCACACTTATTGAAAAGTAAACAGAAATTAAAGAATTAAAAGCTTCAAGTTTTGACTTACGTGTACATGGCAATCTACACGTAACCTTCGTAAGAGGATACGTGTAGAAATTCGTCATTAGCGAAAGTGATGACGTAATGCACATATTTGATTTGCTAAACCTCTCTATTTACAGTATAAGGTAAAAATGAGACATTTTATGACGTCATAATGTATTGACTAGGAGGGAAATTACATAATCTTCAATTGATACATGGCCACCATGTTTCTAAGTCATAAATACTGAATTTTCAAGCAAAACTAAGCAGTTTTGATTTTTCAGATACACGTATTGACAGATCAAATGAGGCCCAAAGTAGCTCTTTCTCTTTAGAATCTCTAACAAGGGACGAAATACAATCCTCGTTAATTTCCTTTTTTGGAAGACTTACGCCATGCTAATTATGACTTCTTGATAACGGAGGTAAATGACGTCAGAACACAAATACAAATCAAAACAAAATGTCAAATGCACTGGCAATTTAACTTTTAAAAAAGAGGATTAATAAAATATATGGAGATAACAACCAGTACCTAATTACACCAAAAGTAATACATTAAGCGCACAAATAACCAAATAGACTAAATCAGTGTTTTATAAAAGACATGTTTCTTTTGTCATTTCAAGTAATCATTTATTCCTATGTTCTTTAAAAATTATCAAACAGAAATAATGTTGAATCAAAGTATATGTTCGTGTTGTTCATGGTATGGCTTAACCTTTTTTGAATCGCCAAGTATACTTTTATTACAGACGCCTGAAATACTTTGCATCTCCTCTTAAAGAATTTAATCGCGTGTACCCTTTGCCGAAAAGCTTAAAAGGAAATTTTAACGTGTTTCCTGGAAAAGAAATCCAAATACGCGAGTCCAGGGTATTGTTCGTTGACATTACAATGCCGTTGCAAATAAGCATAGCGACACGAATGAATTGTTGAAGAAAAGAAAGTTTTCAGAGCTCTGTCATCGCCTATATTCACTTGATCTTATCCAATGTGAAATATTTTTATTCCAAAGAAGCATTAAAGCATTTAAAGGAGGATTGAACAATATTTCTTGATCATGACAAGGTGTGACCGGTCGGCAGGGGATGCTCACCTCTCCATCGCACCTTATCCCACCTTTGATGTTTTGGTAGACCGTGTTTGCTCTGCTCATACTTTGTATTGTTTTATTTAAGGAATGTTTTTCAGTTTTGTGTGAGTTATTGGTGTGTGAATTACACAGACTTGTCACGTAGGCATATTTCATGAAGCGCGCTAGCGCTTCATGAAAAATATGCCTACATGCAAGTCTGTGTGATTCACACACCAATAATTCACACTAAACTGAAAAACATTCCTTACATTTACGTTTAACACGTTCGGAAGCAACTAAAATATACTCAATATTTGAATTTCTCGCTGCCCTATATCGCTGCATTTTTACTAACGTCGGTTCAGCCTCATTGTGATGTCACGTTAACGCACGTTTCTCCGTGTATATTTCTACATAAAAATGACTTGCATATCAATTTCACAGTTGGCTTAGAAGAAAAACACAACGAATGTAAATATTGACTTTTGATCTTGAACATTGTTCTATGTTTCACAATATCTGATGTTACAAGCTATTAAGATTTTATATTTATCAGAGTCTTTCGTCCCTCCCTAAGGATGAGTACGCTGTAGTGTTCTGGATATGTATTTTTTAACTTTTCTTACTTTTAGATAATTTTTTGTATTATCTTTAGAACACTCTTCGTATTTACAGTGACTATTGAAAAACCATGTAGATCGTCACGAGCTCTGCCTTGCGTAACAATCAAATTGGACGTCACCATCTCTATTTATTCTCACCATGTTAAGGACATCAACATCAATGTAAAGCGTAAGCGTTAATAGGATACAAAATCATGAATGAGCGTCAGGAACAAAAATATGATTTACTGCAATTGAGAATCGAAGGTCAAATAGAACATGGGCTTCTTTGACACATTTCAGGAAATAATTCAGATAAATGGGAAATAATAAAATGAATAATGAGAATTTATGTACAATTATTTTCAAAATATTAAGAGTTCTGATCCAAATGAACATATAATTGGATTAAAATAATCCGAGTATAAAACAATTAATATAAAAATACAGAACTGTATGACCATATATTTTCTCATTTTATTGATATGTTTTAAAAAGAGATGTGATGTCAAACATGAAAGCGCATGAGCTAATTGACCTTACAGATTTATATAATAAGCATAATAATTCAAATAAGATATTGGAGGTGGAATTAAAAATAATCTGTGTTCCTAGATAATAGTACTATAATTCTGTATCTGAACAAAAATTGGCTTATTCAAAATTAAGCGCAGTCACTGGGCATTGAATAATTGGCGTGTTCATGAATTAGCGATACACACTACGGCGCCGTATATTGTGTTTATTGGTACGGCCACACCCGTTGAGTCACCCTTTTCATGATCGGAAAAATCCATGGTCAATTCAGTGTGTAAATAATGGACTAACAATTAGTATGAAAAAAATAATTCAGTCAGCTTTTGAATCAATGATATATAAATTGTATTTGCTGACAAGGACATTGTATCAACCATAGAACTTATGAAATTATTACTTTAACGAGACTGCTGATATTCTTGTGTCATTAACTTAACTTGTTTGTCAATAATTTCCCCTATTTTAGAAATTGTACATAAGTAGAGCATGCTCTTGAGTACATGTATGTATCTGACCAATTGAGATGTATAAACCCCGTGCGCATTCCAACAATTAGTTTGAAAACGTTTTCTTTATTATCTGCTTTGGTACTGAGGAGCTCCAGCAATTTTAACTTCAGAGTATTAAAATATCTTGGATCAGAGGTTGTGCTCTATTTGTAATACTAAAAAAACATCGATTGTTGGCATTTTTGAAAGAAACTTACAGGATAAGGTAAAATGACGTATTTCATGACGTTATAATGTACTTGGGAAAAATTACGTATTACTAATCTTCTTTACTCATCGGAAAATATTTAAAACTTTAAAGGCTAAACTTTAGTACTACCGTGAAAAAAGGTATTCTAGACGTTTTTTAACCAACAATCAAACTAAAGAACTACATGTAGAGAACTTTTAGAAAATGTGAAATAACGAAATGTCACTCAAACTAATAGAATAAAAACATATGACTTTTTACAATTTATACATCCATTATTCGATCACGATTATTTTGTGATCAATTATAATAACTATTAAAATAATAAAATGTATAAAAAGAAAAAAGAACGGTAATCAAGATTACAAAATGAATGGTTCACGTTCATCTCTACTGATATTCATAAAATTACACGGGAACTTCACGAGAATACTATCACGGTGTGATTTTTGAGAAAAACAATTTTAGTGACATTTTAGCTGACTTTGAAATATACTCTTAATTTACTGTAATTATTTTAAACAATTTGAGAAACTTTAATTATGCTAATTACTATGTAAATCCGAATCTGGAAATTAATTATTTAATCTATTTACTCAACATGTCATGAGTTATTCCATCTAGGCCATCTGTCACTCATGCTCAGAATTGTGTTAATAGCCATTGTTATATTTTATTATTTTTATGTAACATGTATCATTATTAATAAGTTAACTCCGAGGCTTCGGATTGTTCGGGTGCAATTTTTGCATTTCCAGAATTCACCCTACCGACCTAAGTTTATAATAAAGTGCTATTCCATCGATAGCATTTTTATGTTTCACTGTTGCCGGAAAGTTTGACACTTATTTTCCCCGATGATAATTCCATTCTAATACAAATTAACCATTCAGACCCAATGTTCAAAGTAATATTTCTCGACCATGCAGGTCCCCAACATTTTGCAATCTTTCTCTCCTTTACCATCTTTTTCAAAAAATACAATGCAGCAACAACAACAAAACAATATGAGAGTGACTCCGTCATGATTAGCGACCACTATGGACTAGACAGGAGAGTGAACATGTATTATAGGACATGGACACAGTTTCAGCTAAAAAAAAAAATTAAAAATTATTTACATTTTTATTTTTTTATTTTTGGTTTATAAATACTTGACTATCAGGCATTTCTAAGGATAATCATAAAAAGTGAATTTCAGTTGTCGATATACAAGACAGATTTAGAGCTCCAAACCTTTTGTAATGTAAACAAGGCAGTGTCATGTTTTTGTTTACATAGGTTAAACATACTTTTACCTATATATTTTCGTTGAAAGCAGATTTTTTCAATAAAAAATTTAAATGCTGAATACAACTCGACAGGTTCTAATTACGGTTTTATTACATGTATAATTGCGATATTTTCCATATGTAACGAAACATATAGAGATAACAAACAGTATTCAAGATCAAAAGTCCATAAAACAACACAAAACAGAAGCAGAGCAAACACGGACCTCCAAAACATCAGAGGTGGGATCAGGTGCCATGGAGGAGTCAGCATCAACAAAAGCAAGGCACGAGCCTTGTTATCATTTTGAAGAATTATAAGTTCTGTATCTCCTTTGTAAATCCTTTGTAAATTAACAGATAATATTTAAAATTTTGCTGATCATTAGAACTTCCTTAGTTACGAATTGTAAAGATAAAAATCGGCTTTAAAAAATCAGTCGAAACTGTGTCCATGTAAAGTTATAATAGTACACAATAACCAGCACTACAAACTAGGAAATAAAAAGCTACATTACTCTCTAGGAAGTTCAGGATTGTACATTTCTGCAAACCCTCCTTATTAAACGACACAATTTTTGTCGTTCAAATCAAATTTTGGTGAAACTTTGAATAAATGTTTTTGTTTTTTTTAAATATATGAGGTTAAACTTATTCATTTTTTCACATGTTATCCTGACTAAATTGGTTATTTTCATTTTTTTTTATTATAAACGTTTGCTTGTATCATCTGCCCTTAAGGCAATCTGTGATAATGGAAGGACTAGAGGGACTGGCACACTGAATTTTGACTCCGACTAGCAAGTCCAAGGACAGTATACTTGACTCCTTATCCTACAAGTAAAAAATTCCGGTGCAGCGAAAAGTTATATTTTTATAATTGCTTCTTTTTGTCCATATTACCTAATATATAATAATTATTTGTACAGAAAAAGTCTTAACTATTCTATGAGTCTCGCTTGAAATTGCTTAATCACTTGCAATTTACCTCTTAAGGAGCTGTTAACCGTATAAAATTATAATTATTATAACTGCGTCGCAATGTATGAGTCCTATATAAGAGACTGTTTATAGTTTATACCAAGGAGACGTCTGACTAAATTCGACAGAATAAAATATTAGACATGAGTCCTCTCTATGTTTTATTGGGTTTCTTTGTCCTCGGAACATCTGGGACTATGTGTGAGGACAGAAACTCCTGTTCCAATTCACTGTACCAGTATGAAAACTGTCTGAAAACACATGATACAGCAGTGGGAAACAGAATTGATACTTTGGAAGCGGAGGTGGAAAAACTAAAAGAAGGTATGTTTTATTGAATATCAAAATTAGCAGAATTTAATTTAATTTAAATTTTACGGAAGAATTTACTCAATTAATCAATACTTTGTTGCATGCATGCTATCTGACAAATGGAGAGGGACTGGCATACGCTATGTATGTTGGGAGAAAATCATTAGTTAAAGATTAGAAATCTCTCTTACTTCTGTTGGATGTTTGTTCATGTTTTCTCTTTAAATATTTAAAAAAGACTTATGGCGGGAGATTATAAAAGTCATGTATTTTTAATTAAATGATTTTCTATGACCAGTAGCGAACTTTGTTTTTTAGGTCTGTGTTCTTCACTGCTTCTGATTATATTGTTTTACGGAGCTTGAATACTATTCGCTCTCTCATATATTTCATTTATTATGTGTTGTAACTGATTTTTTATTTTTTCAATAGCTGCCACGCCTCTGGTCTCATTTTTTGCCGGTCTTAAAGCCGATTTCCAGTTGGTCACGGGGCAAATGAACTTTGACCATATGTTGCTTAACGAGGGTCATGCTTACAACTGCTCAACTGGTGTGTTTACCTCCCCCGTGCGCGGCGTCTACTCCTTCACGCTCACCATAGGAATGCCCACCCCAGAATCAGCCAAAGATTACCTTCGACTGAGTATAATGAAGAACAAAGAACGTGTGGGTTACTTGTATATCGAGTGGGAGGGCATGTGGCTGAAGAGGTCAGAGGTCACCATTGTCGAGCTCCGCCATGGAGACCAAGTTTATGTCCAGATCGACGATGTTCCGGCAGGATTCACAACAATAGGAGGACTTCCCTATTACTCTCACTTCTCAGGATTCTTAATCGGCAAGAGCAGCTGTGAATAAAAGACTTTATTGCTCACTTAGGCACCAAACCTGGATCATGACAACCGAAACGTTATCAGTAAGAAATCTGTGAAAAAACTATATATAATAGATATATTGATTCAATCACTGAAATTTTAATTTTATTAAAGACTCATGATATTAATTGCTTGTTAATTTTCCTTTCAAAATTCACACTACCGGTATATTGTTCTAAAAATAGGACAACAGTTCTCATTTTGAAAAGAATTACTGTTTCTTCCCAAAGATATTTAAATTTATCGCTGTCATTCATTTCTAAAAATGTGTTTGACAAAGGCCAAAAAACGAAATATCTGTGGAAAATTAAAAATATCTTCATTCATTTGAGTAAATTCAGGCATTGAACTTATGCCGAATACAGTTCTGTATTAAATAATAACAGTTTGAGGCCCATTAATGTAATATTGTATGAGGCATAAATCGTACTTATTTAAGGTAGGATTCTTCTCTGGTTTCTGACTAGATGGAATATTCAAAGTACATTTGTTGATATGTCTTATATATTTAGATGTAAGAGATTTAAAAGACCATATTTTTCTTTCCTCATCACAATTATACAACTTTAGATAGAAATGGTAAAATGCGTTTGAAAACTAGCATGGACTATATTTTTGGTAGAATGGTGGCGTATGAAAATATCTTCTTTTCTGTCTCTCAAATTATTATAGAACATTGAATTTAGTTATAATTTTTACGCAATCAAAGACTAGACGAAATTTACAAATGTAAGTTAAATTTATAATAAGGGACAGAGTTTCAAAATATATCAAATGAATAAGATTTTTCACAAATACTAGAACTATGTTGGCTTTTAAATGCTTCAAATCTAAGTACAGATTTGAACCTAAAATTCGTAAAAAGTGTTATTTCTCTCTTAGTAAACGATCAAAACTTTTAGTTTTTATATCATTTTGTACCTTTATGTGACAACTTTACTATATGTGAAAATTTGAAAAAGTTAAATAAAGGAAGCATATAACAATAACTAATCAATCCTAAAAATTTAAGAAAAGTAGAGGAAATTCGGATTAGCAAATATCCATTTTATTTCAATTATCCATGTCAATTTGGTAATATCATCTTATAGGCCCTATATGGTAGTATCTGTTTATGCAAAAAGAAAAACATTCAATCTTTTGAATTACAAGTAGTGATCGCATGATTGGAAACAGTAATTTTTTATTCTTAATGTCCAGGAAAAAGGTAATGACCTTGACCTGACCTTGCCACTAATATTAAACGGTCAATTTTAATCTCACTGATACCATCACTTAGTGATATTGTCCTCTTGATTCTGTGAAAATGTCATTAATTTTTAAATACAAGAAATGTGAGAAGAATCCTACCTTTAAACATAGCTTTTTGATTTACCTGAGACAGCCCGATATAAGAACAAAAGAGTAGACAAAAGTCAACAGATTGTTGGAAGACCTGATCTCCAAAAACTACATACTGTACGTTGATATTGTCAATTAGAAAATCAAATATCTTTTTAATACCAATTTCAGAGTATTTGCGTGTATAATCAGAATGTTTTTAACAAATTAATATTGCAAATCACCAATGACAAGATAAGTCAGTGAATTTACGAGTACCGTTTTTTTTTATTGCGAAAGCAGTTTTAGTGTCAGAAAGCCTGGACTTCATTTTATCGTGGGAATTATTGTTGTTGAGAAGTCGTAATTTGTTATGCTATTGATTTCGGTAAAATTGTGTGATATCAAAATTTCCAAAAGTTACTTTGAATTATAAATTATCCAAATCTGATTACATCACTTCTCGAATACATGTATATTGTTGCAATATTCTTGAAGTTTCTCCATGAGTGCTGTAAATATTCTACTGAGGAAATAGCGCGTAATTTTTGAATTGCCCTTGACGTGTTTTTCTAGTAAAATATCCAAATATCAAACAGATGAGTTAGTCTCCGTGGGTTTTTTTATTCTTTCAGGCTCCTTGTGTTGGGTTATAACGAGTCGACATATGAATGAAAGTAACTATTATTAATTAATAATAATACGTCTCTATGTATCGAAATGTTGGATTGAAGGTCTTAGCAAGTGGTTACTTCTTCTCACGTAGAAGTTTTAAAATAACATGCTTCATAAGAATACACAAAAAAGTCTGTTAATAACGGAGTGTAATTGGTACCCATACAAATTCCAACAAATTGTTTGAAGACCTGATCTCAAAAATTTGAATATAGATATCGTCAATCAGAAACTCGAGCATCTTTTTTATTATCAACAATGTTTTAATTCTTACAATTAATTTGGATTCTACAAAGCCAATTTAACTATATTCAGTTAAAACTACGTGTTTAAATTCCATATCAAAAGCATTAAGAGAGGAACAATATTTTGTGAATTGTGTATTTTTTAGAACAAATTGATCATTTTTTCCTCTTTCAGAGTATTTAAATAAATGTTTTTTTGGATTCCTATATTTACATGCAGCCTGCCCATAGAGTTATTTTGTGCAGTGCAATGTTTTACACTAGTTGTAAATAAATTATCTATAAAATAAACTGTCAAATATTTGATAAATATATAGCATATATATTGAAAGAATGGAGGAAAAAATCCTAATTTAAGCTTAAAATTAGCACTTATTTAGTAATATCTACTAACATCACAGACCCCCACTTTTTATTTTCTTTTCTGAATATGTACGACAATTTTAACCAGTCCTCTTAAATTTAGCAAAATGTCATTACAAATGTCATCTTTGGGCTTGTTAAATTTTTAATGCCAGAAAAATGAAAATGTTTGAGTGCAAAAAAAGTCAAATAATTGAACATGCGGAGTAATACGAAAATTTCTTCATTGTCACAAATTTTAATGTATCTATTTAAGATGAAATAAGACTGTGTTTGTTCTCATAATTTATTTGAACAAAAAATATTGGAGGAAAAACATTTTTAATACTAGTAAATGGTTTATGTAAAAGACACATTTACAGTAAAAAAGAAAAAGGTCAAACTAAATGCTCTGTGGCGCCAAACGAAGGGTATTGGTCCCCAATTTTTTTATTTTTAATAAAGCATGTGTATTGTATAAATTCTAAAAATTATAGTTTCTACTTTATAAAAAATCTCAGTACTTTTGATGGAAGAATCCGACCTCCTTAAACGAGGTTTTTGTCTCCCCGTAACATCAACTTATCAGTGAGTAGCATGCATTGCTTTAGAAATTTATAGTTCTCAGAACAATTGAATAAGGTGAGAGACATAAACACCATTAAGAGGTTATAGTGGACTATTACTACATTAATAAGGAAAGTTGGAGTGATAGAAAAGCTTAATTGATCTTGTTTGTCATACAGATTAGATGTTTACTCCATGTAGGCCCCTGTCACACCTCTGGAATTTCAAATTTTTCAAAGGAAAGGTTTCAACAAGGCTGTTTTTTGGCCCATGTTTTTTGTGAAAAATGAAATAAGATTGCCAACAATTTTAAACTTACTTTCATTATTTTCAACATGTTTAATTTTGTGCTGTGTATTTATTTTGGGAGAAAAAAGTTAGGATAATATTGGAATAAATGATCAAAGTATGGTACCCTCAACCGCTTTAACATTGAGTATATGGGAAAATGTTGGAGGGTTATGATGTTTAACCTTCTAGTACACCACGTGTTGCATTCTGAACCAAAACCATAATTTGATGATTAATTACTTATATGTACAGAAAGATTATACTGAAATATGGTTGTGGTTCGCAATGCAACACACACTTAAATACAAATGACTTTACAAATTTTGCAATCTGTTGAGTTGTGGTTAATTTTATTCAAACACTTAAAGTGAATCATACACATTTATAACATTCTCCAGTCAATCAAACAGATTACTAGGAATTCGACCCTAGCCCTGGGGTATACTTTTTCACCCTTGTGTTTCTGTCAAGCTGTCTGTGTGTCTGTCTGTAACAAATTTTCTTTGCATATTTTCGGCAACTACTCATAGTAGATGATTGGGGCTTTTTTGCAGGTCAAAAGGAGACAATTATTTTTGCATGAAAACAACGTCAATTTTCTGTTTATCTCTGTGTCTGTATGTACCAATTTCTATCACGGTTTTCTCAGCGAATACTCATTGCAGATTCTTGAAATTTTAGTACACTCTTCCTTTAGGTATGCCATGTTATTGTGAGATTGATTCATGAGAGTCAAACAGAGTGGGGTTTTACTATTTAGTACTGGCTTGTCCTTTATACCTGTATTAAAATCATACGATGAAATCAAACATGAAAGAAAAATAATTGATTATATTATAACATGCCTTTGTGTCTATCTGTGAGGAAAACCAAAAACTTTGACACTAGAGACGGTAGTTTCAATATATAAAGACCAAGGTCAGACTTATTGTTTCACAGAAAACAATATTAATTATTTAATGCAAATCAAGGTCAAAGTTTCTTGATTTGGGTATGTTGCCGTTTCACAGATTAAATATACATTTTTTTTCTGTTTAGTAACCAGCTCCTTTCACCTTAATTATTAACTTAACTTAATGTGAATTTGAATTTTACAAAATGTTGATGATGCAGTTTGTGCCTTGATCTGTCCTAAATTTATTGCCTATTAATACTTTACTCCTTGATCAAAGGTGATTTGTGCAAGTTCAAAGGGGCACATGTACATGCGATTACAAAAACATTTTGAAAAAAAATTAAGGTACGTTTCACACAAAAATGGGAACAGACATTAAATCAAAGTATATATCTTTAGAATTAAAATGAATGTATATAAAATGAATTTTGATAAAAGACACATCTCAGATTTTGCACCCAATATCTATAAACAAAATAAAATAAGTACATATAAATTATGTTTAATGCCCGTGTTCAGTGTACACTTACAGAATCAGTTCTTTTTTAATCGCAAAAAAATATTTTTAATATTGATTACAATTTATTGATAAAAGATTTTTTACACTTCCTTTGTGTCTATCTAAACAAAATACTATTAAATCGATGTACTTACTTATAATGCGTAGAGGTCTTTTTTCTACTTTACACTTGTAAGAATATGTATGGCTCGCAAGCACAGTTATATTTTAAATGATTTGTCTCATTATATGATATATCTTAATATTGAAAGCTTTTCTTTATTTATAATTGATTGTTTTTCATACCTTTTTTATGCTATTTTAGGAAGCAAAGATGTCTAATAAGAAAGCGTACACAATTTCCAATGAATTCCTATGGCTACACTTACAGAAGTTCTTTTTCCAAAAAAAATATTAAATTAGTTAACTTTTTGTGTTACTTCAACCCTGTTCGATATTCCCTGATTATATATGGTTAATCTTTCTTTAGTTTTTCACAATGAATAGTCTTCTACAAGTAATAAATCTTCATAACCCTCTAGACGCTTTTAGAGGGACCCTTTAGATATCCCTTGGTCACGTGACTAGTATAGGTTGGTTTTGCAAATAAATTATAAAATATGAGAGAGGAAACATTTCTAGACATAACTAAAGGAATTAATTTGAAAATCATCATGGGCCAAAAATTAGCCTTATTGAAACCCTACCTTTGCAAATTGTTGACCTTTAATGAGATTGATGACATTCTTGAATCATCAACTTATTCATAATTACTACAAATAAGCCTGATTTGTTTCGTATCAAATAATCTGGGAGACAAAAATCTCGTACTCTTAAGGGACTCCGATCCTCAGCCAGGGAGGACAACTCTTTAATTTATAATTTAATTCAAAAAGTCTCAAAATGAAGCTTGAAATTTAAATCTTTTCATGCAACAATTTTCATAATATGCCTCTCAATGTGCTTCAAGGTTCTTTGAAGTTCTCAGATAGGTCTAATTAAAATTCGAAATTTTTACCCCGTAAATGCATTTTAAAGTTAAATATATCAAGAAATTGATGTTCGATCATTTTAATCTAACCAGAGATACCAATGTTTATTAATATGATATGAATTAGAAGTGGTTTATGAAGCTTTGTAATGACAGGAGAATCTTTATACTCTTTGCATTGTAAAATAATCAAAGTGAATGAAAGAAATTAAAGTACATTCAATGTATAAAAATTGTGGAATTTCCTCAATTTCTTCATTGAGAAGAAAGATAAAGAAATTAACAACGTACGTCAGGAGCTGTACTTTCCTAAAATTAAAATCAAAAACAAAGGTCAGTGCTGACGCTAAAAGGGAACTGGGTATATTTAAAAGGTACAAGTTGAACACACTAAGGCCTTGGAACTTTCCCGGGAAAATCTACACACAGGGTCTCATCGTCTACTCGAGACCCACACAGGCGCGAGGTACACCTTACATGGAGACCCACACAGGCGTGAGCCTACACCTTAAATGGAGACCCACACAGGCGCGAGCCTACACCTTACATGGAGACCCACACAGGCGCGAGCCTACACCTTACATGGAGACCCACACAGGCACAAGCCTACACCTTATATGGAGACCCACACAGGCACAAGCCTACACCTTATTCTGTTATGGGTCAGAATAACCCTAAATGCCAGCAAAGATCAATCACACAGTTTAAACTTAACAATAATTTATTTACAGTAATATACAAATCATTAAGTACAAACTTAGCAAAAATCTAAAAATACATACTTCAGAGTGTCCGTTGCTGCACACAATGTCCCAGTGAAATTATATCCCAGTAATACCTCAATGATGCTTCTACGACAATTGTATCCATACATCGAATTGACAGGGTATTTATACAGTATCATAAATCTAGAATATTCTAGAAGTTGTAAGTACATGATATTACTGGAAAGTTCTGGACATACACAAAGTTCAAGAATGTTCTAGAAAAAATGACTAAACATATGGACCACTCTGGAATGTTCAAGAAACTTAATGTTACTAATAATATACATGATGAAATAATACAAATACAACACACCTCACAACACCTCCCCCCTTAAAAAGTTTGAATGTCAATGAAAACTTACATTGTTAAAATGAGATATATGAACATTAATACAAAATCATATATGTTCACGATACTCTGGACAAGGCATCTGCAATAACATTGTCTTTGCCTTTGATATGCTTAATTGTTATGTTGTATTCTTGTAACAACAAACTCCATCTAGTCAGTCTTTGATTCTTGTTTGACAATTTATGCAAAAATGTCAGGGGGTTGTGATCCGTATATACAAGAATTGGATGCAAAGTAACATTCAGATAAACATCAAAATGCTGTAAGGCTAACAACAAAGCAAGGCATTCCTTTTCAATGGTGGAATACTTTTGTTGACATTTTGTAAGTTTCTTTGAAAAATAAGAAACAACTCTATCTACCTTATCACTATGTTCTTGAAACAAAGTTGCCCCGATTCCAACATCACTAGCATCAACAGTAAGCTTAAATTGCTTAGAAAAATCTGGAGTTGACAGAACTGGATTGCTCATAAGGACAGATTTGATTTTATGAAAGGATTTTTCACAGTCCTTTGTCCATTCAAAATTAACCCTCTTTTGTAAAAGATTTGTAAGTGGACTTACAACTGAGGAAAAATTTGGACAAAATTTTCTGTAAAACCCAGCCATGCCCAAAAACCTCATTAACTCTTTCTTGTTTGTAGGAATCGGGAACTTTGCAATAGCTTCCACTTTAGCCATAATGGGTGTAACATAACCTTGACCTACTCTATGACCTAAATACTCTACATAGGCATGACAAAATTCGCTCTTCTCAAGGTTCACAGTTAAGTTTGCTTTAGCTAAAATGTCAAATAAAGCACGCATGATTTGGAGATGTTCGTCCCATGTGTCGCTGTATATGATCACATCGTCAATGTAGGCCTCACATCCCTCAAGGTCTTGGAGAAGAGTGTGAATCATCCTTTGGAATGTAGCCGGTGCATTTTTCATGCCAAAAGGCATTACTTTATACTGGTAAAGTCCATCTGGTGTAGCAAAAGCAGATATTTCTTTTGCTCTTTCTGTTAACGGCACTTGCCAGTAGCCTTTCAACAGGTCAAATTTACTGACAAATTTCGCGTTTCCAATTTTGTCAATACAGTCATCGATTCTAGGTATTGGAAATGAATCAGTTTTGGTAACAGAATTCACCTTTCTATAGTCTGTACATAATCGGTACGAACCGTCCTGTTTTGGTACAAGAATACATGGTGAGCTCCAATCACTTTTACTAGGTTCAACAATGTCATTGTCCAACATGTACTGCACTTCCCTTCTTAGGTACTGCAATTTAATTGGATTCAGACGGTACGGATGTTGTTTGATAGGCAGAACGTCACTCACTATGACATCATGACAAGCTGCATTAGTTTTCTTTGGAACATCCGAGAAGATTTGATGATACTCATTCATCAAGTTTTTAACTTGTTCTTTTTGGTGAATGTTCAAATGTCCAAGTTTGGCATCCAAATTAGCCAAAATTTCTGAGTTTTTCAAGCGGACACTCTGATTACAATCTTTCTCATTCATTTCTACACTCGTATCACTTTCAATACAATTTTGAACAGTCTTAGCATTGGCTAAAGTGGAAACTGGTTTTACAGAATTTCGGTCACACCTTTCAAAATACTCTTTTAACATGTTAATGTGACAAACCCGTTTCTCTTTACGTCGACCTGGTGTCTTAACTACATAGTTTACATCACTGATCTTGCTTTCAATTTCATAAGGGCCATAAAATCTGGCTTGTAAAGGATGACCAGGAATAGGTAAAAATACAAGAACCTTATCACCTGGCTTAAACACCCTATTTCTGGCATCTTTGTCATACCACATTTTCATTTTCATCTGAGAACTCTTCAAATTTTCCTGTGCTAATTTACAAGCATTGTAAAGTTTTTCTTTGAAATCAGACACATAATCTAAAAGATTAAGATCAGTAGTCTCATTCAGCCACTTTTCCTTCAACAATTTCAAAGGACCCCTAACCGTATGACCAAACACCAATTCAAAAGGACTAAACCCAAGAGACTCCTGGACTGCTTCTCTTGCAGCAAACAGCACAAGATGAACCCCTTCATCCCAATCTTTCTCATACTGGTAACAATAGGTCTTCAGCATTGTCTTTAGGGTTTGATGAAAACGTTCTAGCGCTCCCTGGGACTCAGGATGATAAGCAGTTGATCGATACTGCCTAATACCCAACTCATGCATGACTTGCTGGAACAACCCTGACATAAATTTTGAGCCTTGATCCGACTGAATTGCCTTGGGTGCTCCTACAAAACTGAAGAACTTGGTTAGGGCCTTAACTATGCTCTTTGCCTTTATATTCCTAAGAGGTATGGCTTCAGGGAATCGAGTGGATGTACACATAATGGTAAGTAAATACTGGTTCCCAGATCTGGTCCTAGGCAAAGGTCCTACACAATCCACCAACACTCGACTAAACGGTTCTTCAAAAGCTGGAATTGGTTGGAGAGGGGCGGATGGTATCTTCTGATTCGGTTTACCTACCATCTGACAGACATGACACGACTTACAAAACTCAGAAACCTCCTTCCTTAGCTTAGGCCAATAAAAATGACTCAAAATCCTATTATAAGTCTTATTGATACCTAAATGACCAGCCATAGGGTATCGTGAGCTAAACTCATGACATCTCGACGATAAGCAGCTGGGACCACTATCTGGTGAACAACACGCCACACTTCATCTGGGGAAGCGTCAGGTGGTCGCCATTTTCGCATAAGGATGCCATCTTTCATATAGAAGCATTCTCCAACTTTAGTAGCCTCTTCTGGTGGAAGTGCCCTCTTACTAAGTTGAATGATATCTGGGTCTTTATGTTGTTCAGAGAGTAAACGTTCTCGGCTGAGGATGTCCTTGCCTTGGCTAACTAGTGGATGCAACTCATCATCCTCACCACCAAATTTTGGTAATAGTTCTTCCTTCTCTTGCTTCTTGATATTGTGTGGTTCCTTGTTGGTTTGAGTGCCATCAAGGTCAGATAAGAAAGTGTCATTCAAATCAATATCAACAGAGGAATTCGTCTCGTCAAATGCTTGAGTATGGTCTGCCTCCATTTCTCGTCTTCTGGCCATTGCTCTGGTAACAGCACAGGCTGGATAAATGTCATCATTTTCATCATTGAACATGACATCTGGAGTGATTTTCTCACAAACTATAGGATCTGGTACAACTTTTCCACCAGCTAAATCGTTGCCTAGCAACAAAGAAATGCCTGGAACGGGAAGAGTAGGTCGAACACCTACGATAACAGGTCCAGTAACTAAATCTGACTTCAAACTAATTCTATGCAAGGGAACATCAATGACGCCTAGCTCCACCCCCTGTAATAAAACTGACCCACCAGTAGAAGTCTGCTCAGACAAAGGAAGCACGCCCTCTAACAATAACGTCTGTGCAGCACCAGTATCTCTCAAAATCTGGACAGGTTTTATTTCGCTAGAGTCACCGAGTGAAACAAATCCCTGAGACATAAAGGGCTTATAATCCTCCATAGAATCAATAGAACTGGACTGTGAACCCTGGACATCAGGAGTGTCAGAAGAAATCGAAACTAAGGCTTCTCTATCACCTCTAACTGCCGCACAAGCATGTGGTTGAGTTTTATCAAAGTCATTTTTTCTCTTAAGTTTAAAGCATTCACTGATCAGATGACCTTTTTTCTTACAATAACTACAAGTAGGAAGCGACCCTATTCCAGAAGATCCTTCAAAACGTCCTGGACCGGACTTAGAACCACCTTGGGATGGAGACTGGGAACTTGTGAAAGACTGAGACCCTGAACCACTCTTTTTATATGTGTCTGAATTGGTAGAATTACTGCTAGTCTGAGATCTTGATACAAAATTCTTTTTATGAGACAGAGCATAAGTATCAGATATGACTGCTGCCTCTTCAAGAGTTTTCACATTCTTATCTTCTAAATGTATTTTCAAATCTTGAGAAACACATTCCTTAAACTCTTCTACCAGGATGACTTGGCGCAAATTAGCAAAAGTTTTATCAAGATTCTTAGATCTAAACCAATGATCGAATAAATCTTCTTTCTCTCGTGAAAATTCAACAAATGTTTGATTATCAAACTTCCTATACTTTCTGAACTTTTGTCGATACGCTTCAGGTACTAATTCATAGGCTTTTAATATTGCTGCTTTGACCTTCTCATAGTCTGAACTTTCAGCTACCCCTAGTGCAGAGTATACCTCAGCTGCTTTGCCAACCAGTACACTTTGTAACATTGTTGACCAAACATGTTGAGGCCATTTAAGATTCTCTGCGACCTTTTCGAATTGGGGAAAATATTTATCTACAGATTTTTCTTGAAATTTTGGAACTAATCTAATATTTTTTGCTGCGTCAAATTCATTCTTGACAAATGACGGTTCTGGTTGGTGCTGTAATCTTAATTTCTCTAATTCAAAGTTCATTTCACGCTCTCTTTCTCGCTCTTGTCTTTCTAATTTGTCTAATTCAAATTTTCGTTCACGCTCTCGATCTTCTCTTTCTCTTTCTCTTTCTCTGTCTCTCTCTCGCTCTTCTCTTTCTAATTTTTCTCTTTCAAATCGCATTTTCTCTAACTCTAATTGAAACTGATAGTCTGCCATTTTGTAAGAGCCTAACTCTGATTTAACTGTATATTCTGGAAGTTCGTATTTTTCAAAGATGTTTTCTTCTACTAATTTGTTTGCAACCTTTATTCTAATGTCTTGCTTTTTCTGAGAAGATTTAACATCTAACCCAAGATGCAAACCTAATGCGATCAAGTCATCCTTTTTTAACGTTTCAAAAACCTGTACACTTGGCGAATTAAGAAAGTCTGTGACCGAAAATACCATGTTGATTTTTGCTGGCTTATAATTTAACAATTTAATCAACAAAATTCTGACAATAAACTGCAAAAGTGCAAGAAATTCTTGATCCCGGACGAGCCCCCAATTCTGTTATGGGTCAGAATAACCCTAAATGCCAGCAAAGATCAATCACACAGTTTAAACTTAACAATAATTTATTTACAGTAATATACAAATCATTAAGTACAAACTTAGCAAAAATCTAAAAATACATACATCAGAGTGTCCGTTGCTGCACACAATGTCCCAGTGAAATTATATCCCAGTAATACCTCAGTGATGCTTGTACGACAATTGTATCCATACATCGAATTGACAGGGTATTTATACAGTAATATAAATCTAGAATATTCTAGAAATTGTAAGTACATGATATTACTGGAAAGTTCTGGACATACACAAAGTTCAAGAATGTTCTAGAAAAAATGACTAAACATATGGACCACTCTGGAATGTTCAAGAAACTTAATGTTACTAATAATATACATGATGAAATAATACAAATACAACACACCTCACAACAATATGGAGACCCAAGGATACAAGGAACATCTCGTGGAAAGGGGCGGCGAAGTTAAAAGTCTTCTAAAAATCGTGATCGTTATCAAAGCTAACACACTTAAGCTCTATGTAGCTGATTTATTCACATAAAATCAACGAACGACACTATTTATCGCAATAATGTGAATTTTTTCATTCAAAGAATAATAGGAATTTTTGTATTGTGCAATAATATATAATTATGTGTCGCATGGACTCTCAATTGAAAATTGTTCATATCTTTGTCTTATCATATTGGTTTGTTTACACTATTTTTCAAGATGATTAAAACTGTGTACTTGCTCCACCAATCATATTTGTTTGAAACATTGTAGGCGTGACTAAGCTTGCACAGTCGCTACAAACAAATTGGCATTGGTAATAATTTTTCTTAAACATGTTCTATCCATCTGAAAAGGAAAATGTGTAGATGTTTTAAAATAGAACAGAAATCTAAATAATAATAAGCTGAATAATTGAAAGAAAACTGGAATTGCAAGTAAAATTAAACTTGTAACTTGTCAAAACATTAGTTGACACGTGCTGAACAATCACTTCTTACTAAAGGACTAATTTATACCAAATCGTAAGTCTTACAATGCCAAAAACATGATACTAAGAGACTTTGGCACGAAAATTAAGGTGCAAATATTTGTTCAGCAATTCCCATAATGACTTGTTGCATCCTTTAAGACAACGTTCGATCAGGTATAAACAAGAGCACATATGCTAAAAACGTATTTCGATAAGACCAAACTTGAATTAACATCAATGGCATTCACACTTTTAGGAGACAACCTCACTAAACACGAGAGGAAAAGAGTCTCTTAAAATTAATCTTAAGGTCAGACGACACGTTCATCAAAAATATATATTTGTCATTGAATTAACAAGTTTCCTCACAAAAAATTAGGGTACCTTACCAGGCATTTGACCAAGATACCATAGGGCCATATCTCCTATATAATCCTTATGGCTAATCTTCTAAATGGCCTATAACACAATTTTTGGTGTACTTATATTTAAAAATATTTTGAAAACAATGTAGAAATCAGAAGAGAATGACAAATATGAAAAAAAAATTCTATAATACCGAGAGATACAAAACATATATTTGAGGAACATGTCGTCTGACCTTAAGATTCATTAAAAAGACAGACAAAAGCAACATGTGTAGTTGTTGTAATGGAAAGAGATCAATTTATTTCAGAAGACATGAGACAACTCGATTCTGCCTATTATATCGAAGTAGAAAAACCTGATTTAGAAGCTCTACATAAGTGCATCGAGTCTAAAGTTATTGAGATGTATCAAAACCCATCTTTAGCATGTTTAGACAAATAAATTTTTCGTTTATTAGCAGAATTAAAAATATCAATTTTTACTCTAGCAGTATCTGCACCCTAAAATACATAAAATAAATAAACAAGTGCTTGATGCACTTTAAAAAAGGCTTAATTACTGCCTCCGAAAAATTCAACCTGGTTGGCGAATTATCTCTCAACGCGGAATACCAACGGAAAAGGCTTGGTGTAAAATGCGGAGGATGGAGTCTCCACCTTGACTCAAAAATGGAGGGTCAGAGGGTGTAAGGGGTGGAGCCTCTTGTGTCAAACGAGGGGACAAATTTGCTTCTGTACACTAAAATATATACTAGTATTTTTTATCTTTCCCTAGAAATTTAGGTAATCTAGCCCTTAGCAATTTTAACATTTTGCCCTTCGGATA
>NW_026930319.1:0-41299 GCF_032062105.1 Saccostrea cuccullata
TATGCGAATTTGGCGTTATAAAGAGAATTTTATATAGCAGGAAAAACGTTCTTGAGAAATCATGGCGGTATTGCGAAAATGGCGATGAATTGATTGGCGATAATTCGAGAATTGACTGTATACAGAAAATAAAACAACTCTTTACAGTTTGGTTCTTTTTTTCATTTACTCTTATATTGTGTTCGAATTTTTCCGTTTGTCCGAACATGACAAGGAACACGGATGTGACAGATCGACAGGGGGTGCTTACCTAAAGTCATAATGAATATATAATCAGGTCAGCTAATAAAGGAGGATAATTAATGCCTTTAAAAATTCCAAGAGTTTGTTTGAAAACTTTGTCTTCGAAGAATACATAGATATTGTCACTGAGGAACTCAAGCATTCTTCTAATATCAACTTAATAGTACATGTGTAGACTATCAGAGTTGTTTTTAACGAAGTTAAAAAGTTTAATGCGATTTTAATTACAGGAGATACATAAAACCGGAAAATAATCAGCTATGACATCTATTATTATTAATTGTGTCATGGTATGTCCTTTTTTTTACAAGCAGAGGTTGCTGTTAGGACTTCCGTTTGTATGCATTTTTGTACAAAAAATAGCTTTTCGTTGATAAACTTTTTTGCCCTCATGACATTGACCTTGAAGTATGATCTTCTACTTAGGAAAAACTTTACCCTTGGCCATATTTTCTAAATATTTCATGAACGTTACTAAGTAATATATATTTTACATTTCTTTGAGACAAGCCAGACTCTTTTTAGGGTATATATACATTTGAAAAGTTTTTATTTTCCCCTGAGCTTCCAAAAGGGGAGATCAGTGTTTCCCAAACACATATAGCTAAATTTTAGCTTTCCAATAACAGGAAAAACATGATATCATGCCTTTATTTATTAATCTCAATGAATGGTTCTTGCACAGCAAATCTTTTAAATTATGAAAAATCATGTGAACAAATTAGTCTATGTGGTTGGACATATACATGTATTATCAAACACTCCATGCATCTAAGAATGTATAAATTATTCCGGACTTAAATATTTATTCATTTGCAGCAAATTTAAAGTTTCCACCGTAGAAGGAAATAAGGACCTTTTTGTTTGAGCAAACAGTTATATCAAATGGTTTATAGTCTAAATGAACAGTGTTCATTAGTGTTCCATTCTGTGTATTGTAAATTCTGAATTCACTTTTACTCAGATTTGCATCCACGACAACAATCTCTTTCGCTGATTTCCAGGCACATCCTGTGATATGAGAACTTACTGCTCCTCCTAATTTAATCGTTTTTAAAAATGAAAATGTTTTAAATCCAAATTTAAATGATCTCACTATGCGCCGATCAGGTTCACCATGAACGGAACTGCTCTTGTTTAAGTTGTTGGAGCATGGAGGGGAAAGTGCGTTAGAAGATCCTAAAGTGTCCGTCACATTGTTGTCTCTAACATTTTCTTCTTCTTTCTTCAGAGGTTTTACTTTTCTGCATGATCCAAAACTCTCCAGTTCAATTACACTTTTTAGAGAGATATCCAGAGTAATAGCTGGATTTTCAAATTCTTCTTTGACAACACTATCATTATCTTTTTTGACATCTTTAATTATATTCTCTACGTTTTTCTTTTCTAGAAAATATCTTACGTCTGATCCTGACTTGGAGGCCAAAATGACATCTTGGGCATTCTCTAAAATAAGCTTCTTCTGTTTAAGGGTTGTTATCTTTGAATCTATTTCTGTCAATTTAAGGTTCGTGACTTTGTAAGATTCTGCAAGCAACTGGTCAACTTTTTCTAGAAAAGTTTGTTTGAAATTCTCGCTAGTTTTACTTAATAGATGAAGCCAGTCTTTGAATGACTTTTCAGTGTATACTTCAAGACTGCAAACGTCTTTCAAAAGAGTTGTTGTTTCGTCAATTAATACTTTAATTCCCATTTTCAAGACAGGTAGCTTTGAATCGACAAAACAAGAACTTTGTTCTGTACTCACATGATCGCCTTTACATTTGTTAATATGACTACTCAAAATGCATTTATCACAACAAGCACTTTCATTTGCCTTACAAACGAAAGATAAACGCAACCCATGTGTATCGCAGATTTCGCGTGCCATTGCAAATAGAAAGGGATCTTCTAATACTTCCTCTTTTTTATAAGTCTTGTGTTTTTCGAGGAAAGGTAGAGATTTATGAAAAAGAAAGCATTCATCACAGCTGAAGAATAATTGAGATCTAATTCTTTTCTTGAAGTAGACAGAATTGGAGTTACATATTCACAAGATGGGCATTCAACAAAAGGTTTCTCATGCTTCGGACTGTCCCTAAACTGTATCTTCAATTTTTGAAAACACTTTTTGATACTGAATGCAAACATTACCAGTGTTTACAGTCGTTACATTGCTTGCATGTTAAAATTCCACAAGTAATCTTTCCATGTCCTTGTCTTGTTCGGTGACTAACATTGGCTGTGTTCCTAAGTTTTTATTGGTTTCCATAGCTGTACACAGAAAAAAAAGTGACTTTTATTTGAAATATTAGATTATAAAGAATGTATTACTGTAGAATTGCATACTAAAAATAAAAACAAATGTTTTAAATATTATCTTCATGTTATTTGAAAAGACTATTAGGGTCAAACAATAGAAAACTTACCTATTTATCTGTGAAACAATTTAAACAGTGTCTTTATTTTTTTCATGCGAAGATTAATACAATTTTTAACAGAATGTTTATGCTTTTCTGCAATTTTCCTACTCGAAAGGATATGATGCTAAAATAAGGAACAGAATACTAGTATAGCAAGATCATTATTATTGACATAGTTCTAATTTCGTAGATCTGAGAGCATTCATTATTTTCTAAGGGATAAATAGCTAGCAGACCTGGTTTTACTTTCATATGAAGCAAAATTTGTTCAAAATCTTGTATATAAAATGAAGGAAACACTTACCGTGGCCTTCAACTCGACATTTTGATAAATATATTTGCCATTATTTACACGCTGAATTGTTAACGGATTTTTCCGTTATTTCCCGATCATGACAAGGAGCACACGCTTGATGTGACCTGTCGGCAAGGGATGCTCACTCCTACATGACACCTGATCCCACCTCTGACGTTTTAAAGGTTCAAGTTTGCTCTATTAATTTGTACTAATTAATTGACTACTGAGCTTGAATACTGTTCGTTATTTCCATATATTTCTTAGAATTCCAAACCTTGTATTTCTCACAAATCTTGCTTCCAATTTAAAAAAAAAAAAAAAAAAAACTGTATTGCGGTAGATATCAAACATTGAAAACATAAATTAACCACATGTTTATGTTCCTCTCCCTGCAGCAATAGCCCTGTTGGACACGTCATTAATGATGACGTTTGTTTATTTTCCTACTCGAAAGGATATGATGCTAAAATAAGGAACAGAATACTAGTATAGCAAGATCATTATTATTGACATAGTTCTAATTTCGTAGATCTGAGAGCATTCATTATTTTCTAAGGGATAAATAGCTAGCAGACCTGGTTTTACTTTCATATGAAGCGAAATTTGTTCAAAATCTTGTATATAAAATGAAGGAAACACTTACCGTGGCCTTCAACTCGACATTTTGATAAATATATTTGCCATTATTTACACGCTGAATTGTTAACGGATTTTTCCGTTATTTCCCGATCATGACAAGGAGCACACGCTTGATGTGACCTGTCGGCAAGGGATGCTCACTCCTACATGGCACCTGATCCCACCTCTGACGTTTTAAAGGTTCAAGTTTGCTCTATTAATTTGTACTAATTAATTGACTACTGAGCTTGAATACTGTTCGTTATTTCCATATATTTCTTAGAATTCCAAACCTTGTATTTCTCACAAATCTTGCTTCCAATTTTTAAAAAAAAAAAAAAAAAAAAAACTGTATTGCGGTAGATATCAAACATTGAAAACATAAATTAACCACATGTTTATGTTCCTCTCCCTGCAGCAATAGCCCTGTTGGACACGTCATTAATGATGACGTTTGTTTATTTGTTTGTTCGTTTCTTTAACGTCACTCTAAAGGATTTTTCTCTCATATGGAGATGCCACTGCTTGCTAGTGGAGAGCTGCAAAGAAGGTACGGTTTAATGTTCTTAAAAAGATATGAAATTGGCTTTAACATGGGTTGACAAGATGAATGTGATAAATCATTAAAAAATATGGCATGAAGGAGGACATTCTGGAAATATGACGTCATTTAGGTACATATTTAATTTGTATGCAGAAAAGCCTCAAAATGACTAATCTTTGTGGTTATTTTCCTTCAGAAAATAATATCAGTAGCCGTCGCCCACTTCGATTTTTGGATATACTGTATAAAATGCTGTGAGAAATCAGATATCTCAAAATATTTGTGGGTGATGCATGAGCTGTATGTTTTCTGAAAGAAAATTCTACTGAAAAATTGATGTTTTCTGTAATTTTAAAAGAAAATACGGGAAAATGCACGAATTCATGACGTCAAAATTAGCATTTACAAGGTCATATCGGAAAAACATTTGAATGTTTTTACTGCACGGAATTTCAATAATTCAGAAAGGATGGTTTTTGAATTTTATCATCACTCCTTACTCCGCGACTTTAAAGCAGATGCTCTACAACTGCGACAATGGTGACGTAAATATATTGAAAATGCGGTGCTTATATCAAAATTTAGGAAACTCCCGACATTCAATTTGGAACAAATTTAATATTTTTTATGCCCCTGTAATCGAAGATTCGGGGGTATATAGTTTTTGCCATGTCCGTCCGTCGGTCCGACTGTCTGTCCGTCTATTTGTCTGTTTGTCCGCAAGAACGTTAACCTTGCCCATAACTTTTGATTGGGTTGGGTTATGGCTTTCATATTTCACAGTTGTATTCCTGGTGACAAGACCTTTCTTTGGGTACCACCAAATTTGACCTCTTGACCTTGACCTTGGAGTTTGACACTTTTTTTGCACAAAAATACCAAACTTTTACTTTGGCCATACCTTTTGAACGGTTCGTGCTAGGACTTTCATTTTTTCACATAGTTATTCTTTGTGAGAAGACCTTTCATTGGATACCAAAAACTTTGACCTTTTAACCTTGAAATTGGAGTTTGAACTACTTTTAAAAAAACTTTAACCTTGCCGATAACTTTTTCAACACTTAGGGCTTGAGATTTTATACTTCACATATGTAATCCTTGCGACAAGAAATCTCATTGGATACCAACAACTTTGACTTTGACCTAGGAGTTCAACCTACTTTTAAAAAACTTTAACCTAAGCCATAACTTTTGAACGGTAAGAGCTAGGGCTTTCACACTTCCACTACTGACTTTCAAAACCCCTGTCCGTATGAAAATGCCCTGTCTTTCTATGTAACCTACAGCATTTTTTACAGTTATCTACGCTATAACTACAGTATGGTACGGGATCCCTCCTCTGTATATACAGTAACTCTCAGTATGCCATTGTATGTTTCCCCAGCGTGGTACAGTTACATGTACCTACGGTTAGCCCCTGTATGGCTACTGCTATCTACAATACCCTACGGTATGTCACAGTATAATTCCAAGTATGCCCCTGTATTGTTCACCGAAGCACCACGGATGAATTGAACAATGTCTCAAAAAGCAATTTCTTTTATAGTTCAAGTTAATCATTGTTAAAAAAAAGATTTCTGTAAAGAATGATGATTTTCAAAGTTTTTTGTAACAATGCGATTCAAAAATGTGATGGATTTCATGTAGTTCTATGCCAAGAAAATAAATAAATTACAAACTAAAAAGAAGAAAATAAATAGATATTGGAATATAAATAAAAATAATTATATAATCAGTTAATTATGTATAATTATATATCGATAGATAAATGTAAAATAAACCAAAATATATTTATAAATAAATATTAAAGAAACTAGAGCCGAGCTCGTTGCAAAGCAACGAGTAGGTCTTCCGTCCTGTTTGACCGGAAGTAACTTTCATTTGAAAAAAAAAAAAGTAATGAAGTCGAAAAATGGTTTAATCCTCCAAATCTATGTTCATTTTTGCAAAATCAAGCCATTTTTGGCAACTTCCGGTTTGATCGGAAGTACCGTCAACGGACGGAAAATTAAGATTTAAGCTTCCAGTGACATATGATATCCAAAAACCTGTCAAGAACAACAAAAATAAGCAATTTCTGACTCCTTCCGGTTTGACCGGAAGTGACGTCCCCGGACGTATTTTGACAACCTCATTAGATAAAGCTTGACATTTTGAACAACTTTGCTTATTTGACGTATTATAATTTCTCAATTCTTTTTGAGATATTAAACAAAAACTTTCAAGGGCCCTAGATCCCTAATTTTAGGGGCCAGCCCCTTTTTAATGATATCAAATGAAAGCGCTTGTAATTATGCACAACTTTTATTCAACATGTCTTAACAAAATATTTTTAGTTTTCAAGATATAAAGGAAAATATCTGTAAATTTTCGCTCTTTTAGGCGTTCTAATTTTTGACCCCTATATAGCGCCATTTTGAATGCAGAAATCGAAAAACAAAAACTGATGTGCACAACTTCAATCCTTCTGTTATCTAAAACAAGTAAAATTTCTGCTCCAGCTTTTGTGGTCTCTGAGCCTTTATCCGGAAACGAAAGCCTATGATTTTTCGTTTAAAGGGGAATAACTCAAAACCGGAAGTGACTTTTTGAAATTTTAGTCATCATTCTGATAGAGTTTATAAACGTCTATAACCTCTGAAAATTTGAGCGAAATCAGTTGAGAAATGAGTGAGATATGAGGCCTCAAAGTTGGCGTCTAGGAAGTAGAAGAAAAAAAAAAGAATAATAATCTTTACCAACAGAATCAGTAGAAGGTCTTCCGTTGGAAACGGAAGACCTTAATAAATCCATGCTGGGATTGTAAAATACAAAATTGATGCATTCCTTATATGCCAGACGAGTAAAATTAATTCTTTGAATGTAGAGCAATCTGAATTCACTTAATTACGAAAGCAGATTCTTCCGACAGTAATGATTATTACATACTTTTGTTGAAAAATCTAGCTTGTTAAATCTTTATTTTTTATCATTTCTAAAAAATTGGATAAGCTTGCACAACAAAATCCAAGAAACATTACTTTTATTAAACCTGTTAAATGCATTTGTACGTATATGTAAAAATTTTTGAAGGTTGATCTTTAGCTCTACTGGTCAGAGACCAGTAGAGCTAATGCGTTATTAAGGTGTCCATCGTCTGTCCGTCTGTATGTAAACAATTTTTTCAAAATGCTACTCCTCCTACAGTTTTGATCTGATTTCAATATAACTTGGCACACAAGTAGACTATACTAAGATACATAATTCTGTTCCGGGGACTGCTTTTCTTGGACTGCTTTGGTCACCCATGCGTGAAAAAGGTTCTGAGGGACATGATAGCTCCGCCTCCTTGTGTATTCTGAATTTGCAGGCTCCCTGTTGTTTTGTTTACTTGCAGCAGAGAGGTCAGTTTAAACTATTAAAAAAGCAAGGATTTCTTACAATCTTTTAAAAAGTAGAGATTACATGTATTATTATAGTTAATTGATAGTTTTAGGTACTATATATTTACACAAATGAAGTTTAATTAGAATAGATCAAAACAAAATAAAGTAGTTAAATAAGGAAATCAGTAGGATATTTTAAACTCTAAATTAAACTACAGGCTCATGAGAAAAAAATATCTACATGTAGGCCATAATCTAAAATTAAATACTCAAAATTTGCATTGGCACTATTAAAAAAAATCATTGCATTTATATAAAATTAGTATTTTATGCAAACCTCAAATAAAAACTAACAATTTATTTTATGACCATGAAATAAAATTATGCCACGCGCCATTCTTCTGTAACATAAACAATGTAAACAATTATAGGGGAATTACAAATGAATTAGTTTTTAACTTATAAACGAGTTATTAAAAGAGTACATTTTTAAAAAAAATAAATGGATAAACAATTGAAAATACCGAGAATTGGAATTTATTTCTTTTTTTGTTTTACCGATAATGTATAGAAATAAAGTGGTATAAACACCTGCAGTTTCAATCGCCTTTGGGCAGAAAATCAATCATGCATGTTATTTGGGTACACGTATCAGTGTTACACATCATTGAACATGCTGCTCAATTTACAATGACCCAAATTTCAATCTATTTAAAAATGTAATGCAAAAAAAGGTAAATGAAAGGTGTATAAAATTCTTATAGGATAAGTTATTTTTGAACATAATCTTAAGGTTCCATTCTGGTTATTTACGGATGTACACTCAAACATTTACAAATAAGCTTAAATCTGAGTATTATAGAGCTAGAGAAACTGAAATAATTTAAATTGACATGCACGCGATGCAGCGAGGCTAAATTCCGGCCTGGGTGAGACAGCGATCGAGCTAGCCATATATCAAAATTCAGTTTTGACCAATTTCGGTAAGACATTGCTTGACGCACTCTAAACTGCTCGTCGTAATTTCTCCATCCCACGGAAATTTCCTCGCTGCGTCGCGAATGACAAACATATTGAACCGATTCGGCTGCCCTCCCTGGGTGCCTTTGAATATAAATGTGCATAAATAACAGAAAAGTATCAGTCCATCTATCGATGGTTGTTATCTTCTCATTCAAAACTTTGGGCTTAGCCTCAAGTTCCCCCTTATCATTTAAGACAAAATTACTACCCGCAGCAAACTGCTGCAGTTCAGCGCTTCCCTTTGTAAGCAGGTCTATGTTTATATAGTTCCCAGCCCAAATTTTTTGTTTTAAGGACAGATGATACAAACAAATTTTTTCTTTGAAAAAGATTAAATATCATGTCACAAGTTTAGAAAAGCGGATGATTCTTAGATTTTTTTCTCCGAAGAACTGGAATATGAAAAAGACTTGGAAAATATTAGTAATATTTCAATGAAAACACAAATATAGACAAATCACATTCAGTAAAGGTTAACAGGTAAAAATAAATTTCAGAATATGTTATCATGGCGCTAAAAGTGTAATATAAACTTAAGAAAAATATACCGAGCCAGGTGAATTTTATTAGGAAAAGCTAAATGGTTAAAATCAGCCTATGTGATATTGCCAATTTTTTGTAATTGAGTTCTTACTCTTAAAATTCACCTGGCTTGGTATATTTTTCTAAGGCTTATATTACACTTTTAACGCCAGGATAACATATTCTGAAATTTATTTTCACCTGTAAACCTTTACTGAATGTGATTTTTCAATATTCGTTTTTTTATTGAAATATTACTAATATTTTCCAAATCTATTTCATTTTCCAGTTCTTCGGAGAAAAAATTTTAAGAACCATCCACTTTTCTAAACTTGTGACATGATATTTAATCTTTTTCAAAGAAAAAATTTGTTTGTATCATCTGTCCTTAAAGCGATTGGAACATGGGCACCAATATCAGCGCTTCCCTTTGTAAGCAGGGCTATGTTTATATAGTTCCCAGCCCAAATTTTTTTTTTTAAAGCGATTGGAACATGGGCACCAATATCGTCCCCAGCGAAAGCCTCCATGTTTGGCATCGCCCCGAAATTACTGTAAACCAACTTTTATTCGCGTGAGAGAAATTTTCGCGAAGTTTGCGAGAACCTCATCATCGCGAATATTTCTCGCCGCGAACGCGTCCTTCAAGTCTCTTTTTCTACTTCAACAATTCCAAAGAGGCTTGATCGCGCAAAAAAAATCGTCGCGAACTAGCTTACTCTCGGTAAATCGCGAAATAAAGTCGTCGCGAATAAAAGTTGGTTTACAGTATCTGCTGGTGACAGGGCAGCTTCCTCCGGGGCAGGCAACGAACTAGTAAAATCTGATTGCCTACCCTTATTATTAGTAATGAGCGGCACATGCTCCTCCGCCATTCCCGTGGAGGCTTGAATGTCTTCCTCCTAGGCCTGGGTATATGTACCAGTAACAATCCGCTCGGTCTCAGGGTCTGCCCTGGTGTCAGCGTGGCGGACAGCGGTTAGGTTTCCTCCCCCCCCCCCCCCTCTGCCCTTCTGCTGTCTGGCTCCCTTGGTCCGATTGATTGCCTTGGTGGACTTGGCGGTGGCTTGAGACTTTCTGGCTCTAATGGGTGGCATGATTTTTTTTAATTTTTGCTGAACCGTTCTCGGAGGCTTCAAGTACTTCAAAACAATTATCACAATTGCAGAAACGCTGGGAAAGCTATCGAGAAAGAGGAGGAAAACGCCACGTGCGCCCCTCTTTTATACTCGCGACAATCGGGGGGAAAATGTCAAAAGACCTACCCCCTGTGTTTTTTCGGAAATCAATTAAATGCGTTTAATTAGCGATCGCTTTAAACGACCTTAACTCGAAAACTATGAATCTTTCTAGGTTTGTCACTGTACTAATACGGGGGCATCAGTGTTTCACAAACACATCTTGTTAGGCCCCGTAATCGAAGATTCCGGAATACATGTATATAGTTGTTGTCCTTTCCGCATGGTCCGTCCGTCTGCCTGTTTGTCTGTTAGTCTGTTTGTCTATTTGTCTGCAAAACTTTAACCTTTTGACTGGGTGGGGCTATGGCTTTCATATTTCACAGAAGCATTTCTTGTGACAAGACCTTTCTTTGAGCAACATCAAATTTCACCTTTTGACCTTAACCTTGGAGTTTCCCACATTTTTACACCAAACTCCAAACTTTTACTTTGGCAATAACTTTTGAACGGTTGGTGCTAGGACTTTTAAACATCACATATGTATTCTTTGTGACAAGACCTTTTATTGGATACCAAAAACTTTATCCTTTTGACCTTCACCTGGAGATTGACCTATTTTTTAAAAAACTGTAACCTTGACAATTACTTTTGAACGGTCAGGGCTAGGGCTTTCATACTATACAAATTTAATCCTTGTGACATGATCTTTCTTTAGAAATCTTTAACTTTGATTGTTTGACCTTGACCCCGGAGTTTGATGTACCTTTAAGAAAACGTTAACCTTGGCCATAACTTTTGACAGGCGGTGCTAGTTTTTTGTATTTCACATTCGTATTTCTTGTGAGAAGGCTTTACTTTAGGTACCAATGTATTTGATTCGCGTTTGGGAAAATTTAACATTCGCTATGTTGCCACACGGGGGCATCAGTGTTTCACAAACACATCTTGTTATGTTCCCCAAACGAAGTTGGGGAACATATTGTTTTTACTCTGTTTCTTATTATTCGGGTCTTCCTTTCCAACGGAAGACCTTTTCGTTTTCGTTCGGTTTCTTTTTCCCTTTTATTATTCCAACCGATTTTGTGCACGCGAGTTCTCAGAAATGACTCGTCCAATTTTCATGAAACTTTAAGATCTTGTAGTTACTGATCTGAACCTTATTGGAAATTTTTTTGATTGATGACATCACTTCTTATCTCGAGATATTAAGGATTTTCTGATTTTTCAGAGGGTCTGCTTGTCCTGAGAACTCCTCCTAAACTACTTAAGATATTGAGTCAAGATTTTCAGTGAAGTAAGAGGAAGGTTTGCAGATGTGCAAATGGGTGTTTAAAAATTTCTGGCTCAAAAGGCGCTGGAGCTCGGTGGGACCCAAAAAAATGTCTCAGACAAATCTCACAAAATTTGACACCTTTTGTTTCATATCTTCTTATCTGTTCATAATTTGTTAAAACATATTGAAGAGAATTTGTGCAAAATCATAAAAGCTTTCATATGATATCAAGAAAAAAGGGCTGACTCCTCAAATTAGGGGCTCAGAGGGGCCAAAAGTCTTTCATCTTTAACTCTTAAATAATCAATATTTTGTGATACATTACAGAAGCAAAAATATTCACCTGAACGAGTTGCAACAATACATTATAAAATTTTGATCATATATTACGTAATTAGGGGTCAGAAGGGGCCAGAATGCTAAATCTTTGACGCTTTATATCTCGAAAAGGGGAAATATTTTGATAAGCAATATTGAACAAAAGATGGTCAGAATAATGTTCTAAACAATATGCATACTTTGAATTTTTGTAAAACGACCCCATTAAGGACTTGTAGGGGTGGCCCCTAAATATTCCAATTCAGCTTATCTCAATAACGAAAAGAAATCTCTGAATAGATGTTGAACAAAAAGTCTTTGAAATTACAAGACCTTTCCTTTGATATCAAGAAAAAGGGGCTGACTCCTCAAATTAGGCGCTCAAAGGAGCCAATGGTATTTCACTTTTAACTCCTTAATGATCAATTAAATATCAAAGATTTTCATCTTAACGATTTACATCATGTGTTGCGTAATAAAGGGTTACAAGGAGCCAAAATGCTAAATATTTTATGCTTTATATCTTGAAAAGGGGGAGTATTTAAAGTAGCCATATTGAAAAAAAAATGTTCGAGATATTGTAATATAAATCATAAAATACAGATTAAATGAAGGAAAACATATGTCATTCTCTTTTTACGATTATCTCAATCAAAATCACATCTCATCTGATCGAGAAATTCAACGGAAGACCTACTCGTTGCTCGCAACGAGATCGTATCTAGTTAAGGTCTTTCGTCCCCAACGGAAGACCTTTCTGTTATTCTTAGGTTTCTTTTTCCCTTTTATTATTCCAACCGATTTTGTGCACGCGAGTTCTCAGAAACTACTCGTCTAAATTTCATGAAAGTTTGAGATCTGGTAGGTATTGATCTGAACCTTATTGGAAATTTTTTTGATTGATGACATCACTTCTTATCTCGAGATATTAAGGATTTTCTGATTTTTCAGAGGGTCTGCTTGTCCTGGGAACTACTCCTGAACGGCGTAAGATATTGAGTCAACATTTTCAGTGAAGTAAGAGGAAGGTTTGCAGATTTGCAAATGGGTGTTTAAAACTTCCTAGCGCAAAAGGCGCCGGAGCTCGGTAGGGCCCGAAGAAATGTCTCAGAAACATATCAAAATTTTGACACCTTTTGTTTCATATCTTCTTATCTGTTCATAATTTGTTAAAACATATTGAAGAAAATTTGTGCAAAATGATAAAAGCTTTCATATGATATCATGAAAAAGGGGCTGACTCATCAAATTAGGGGCTTAGAGGGGCCAAAAATCTTTCATCTTTAACTCCTTAATAATCACTTCTTTGTGATACATTATAGAAGCAAAGATATTCATCTTCACAATCTTCAACAATATATTAGAAAATGTTGCTCATATGTTACGTAATTAGGGGCCACAAGGCACAGATGTCAAATCTTTGACGCCTTTTATCTCGAAAAGGGGGGATATTTTGATAAGCAATAGTGAACAAAAGATGGTCAGAATAATGTTCTGAACAATATGCACCGTTTGAATTTCTGTTAAAAGACCCCATTAAGGACTTGTAGGGGTGGCCCCTAAATATTTCTATTCAGCATATCTCCACAGCGAAAAGAAATCTCAAAAAAGATGTTGAACAAAAAGTCTTTAAAATCACAAGATCTTCATTTGATATTAAGAAAAAGGGGATGACCCCTCAAATTAGGGGCTCAGAGGGGCCAAAAGTCTTTCATCTTTAACTCTTTAACGATCAATATTTTGTGTAACATTACAGAAGCAAAGGTATTCATCTTAACGATTGGCAACAATATATGATAAAATTTGGATCATATATTACGTAATTACGGGTCAAAGGGGGCCAGAATTTCAAATCTTTGACGCTTTATATCTCAAAAAGGGGGAATATTTTGATAAGAAATATTGAACAAAAGATGGTCAGAGTAATGTTCTAAACAATATGCATACTTTGAATTTTTGTAAAAAGGCCCCATTAAGGACCTTGAGCGATGGCCCCTTAATATTTCCATTCAGCATATCTCCACAACGAAAAGAAATCTCTGAATAAGTGTAGAACAAAAAATCTTCAAAATCGCAAGATCTTTCATTTTGTGTCAAGAAAAAGGGACTGACCCCTCAAATTAGGGGCTCAGAGGGGCCAAAAGTCTTTCATCTATAACTCTATAACGATCAATATTTTTTTATAAATTACTGAAGCAAAAGTATTCATCTGAACGATTTGCAGCAATATATGATATAATTTTGATCATATGTTACGTAATTAGGGGTCACAAGGGGCCAGAATGTCAATTCTTTGACGCATTATATCTCAAAAAGGGGGAATATTTTGATAAGCAATATTGAATGAAAGATGGTCAGAGTAATGTTCTAAACAATATGCGTACTTTGAATTTTTGTAAAACGGACCCATTAGGGAGTTCTTGTGGTGGTCACTAAATATTTTTATTAAGCATATCTCCACAATGAAAAGAAATCTCTGAATAAGTTTTGAACAAAAGACCTTCATAATCACAAGACCTTTCATTTGATATCAAGAAAAAGGGACTGACCCCTCAAATTAGGGGCTCAGAGGGGCCAAAAGTCTTTCATCTATAACTCTATAACGATCAATATTTTTTTATAAATTACTGAAGCAAAAGTATTCATCTGAACGATTTGCAGCAATATATGATATAATTTTGATCATATGTTACGTAATTAGGGGTCACAAGGGGCCAGAATGTCAAATCTTTGACGCATTATATCTCAAAAAGGGGGAATATTTTGATAAGCAATATTGAATGAAAGATGGTCAGAGTAATGTTCTAAACAATATGCGTACTTTGAATTTTTGTAAAACGGCCCCATTAGGGAGTTCTTGTGGTGGTCACTAAATATTTTTATTAAGCATATCTCCACAATGAAAAGAAATCTCTGAATAAGTTTTGAACAAAAGACCTTCAAAATCACAAGACCTTTCATTTGATATCAAGAAAAAGGGACTGACCCCTCAAATTAGGGGCTCAGAGGGGCCAAAAGTCTTTCATCTATAACTCTATAACGATCAATATTTTTTTATAAATTACTGAAGCAAAAGTATTCATCTGAACGATTTGCAGCAATATATGATATAATTTTGATCATATGTTACGTAACTAGGGGTCACAAGGGGCCAGAATGTCAAATCTTTGACGCATTATATCTCAAAAAGGGGGAATATTTTGATAAGCAATATTGAATGAAAGATGGTCAGAGTAATGTTCTAAACAATATGCGTACTTTGAATTTTTGTAAAACGGCCCCATTAGGGAGTTCTTGTGGTGGTCACTAAATATTTTTATTAAGCATATCTCCACAATGAAAAGAAATCTCTGAATAAGTTTTGAACAAAAGACCTTCAAAATCACAAGACCTTTCATTTGATATCAAGAAAAAGGGACTGACCCCTCAAATTAGGGGCTCAGAGGGGCCAAAAGTCTTTCATCTATAACTCTATAACGATCAATATTTTTTTATAAATTACTGAAGCAAAAGTATTTATCTGAACGATTTGCAGCAATATATGATATAATTTTGATCATATGTTACGTAATTAGGGGTCACAAGGGGCCAGAATGTCAAATCTTTGACGCATTATATCTCAAAAAGGAGTCATATTTTGATAAGCAATATTGAATGAAAGATGGTCAGAGTAATGTTCTAAACAATATGCGTACTTTGAATTTTTGTAAAACGGCCCCATTAGGGAGTTCTTGTGGTGGTCACTAAATATTTTTATTAAGCATATCTCCACAATGAAAAGAAATCTCTGAATAAGTTTTGAACAAAAGACCTTCAAAATCACAAGACCTTTCATTTGATATCAAGAAAAAGGGACTGACCCCTCAAATTAGGGGCTCAGAGGGGCCAACATTCTTTTATTTATAACTCTCTAATGATCAATATTTTGTTATACACTACTGGGGCAAAAGTATTTGTCTTAACGATTTGAAACAATATATGATAACATTTTGATCATATGTTACGTAATAAGGGGTAGCAAGGGACCAAAATGCTATATTTTTATGCTTTAGATTGAAAAGGGGGAGTATTTTTATAAGCCTTATTGAACAAAAGATGTTCAGAATATCGTTGTAAAAATGAGAAAATTTAAATTTAACGAAGGAAAACTGAATGTCATTCTTTTTAAACGAATATCTCAGTCAAAATCACATCTCATCTTATCGAGAAATTCAACGGAAGACCTACTCGTTGCTCGCAACGAGATCTCATCTAGTTATTATTATTTTTCTTCTTCCTGGGAAAATCTTTTCCGCGAGTGATCTTGTAAACTACACATCCGACTTAGGTGAAACCTTTTTAGGGTCAGTAGGCATGTTATGTAGATTAGCGGAACGAAGGTCATTTTGCGTGCACGTGCTTGCAAGTGCGTGCACGTGCAACACGTGAAATGACCAATATAATGGATATAGCCGAATCTTTTTTATTTTTTGATGAAATGTTTTGAAACTCATAATATAAGGATATATTAGAATTATAGACAATATGACATGGTCAAAATAGCAAGATCTCACGCGCATGCACGTGCGCTTCGCTCTGATTGGCTGAAACTAAAGTCTCAATATCTTTATCTTTTTTTGATGAAATCCTTTAAAATTTTGAACATAGTCATGCAGTAGGATATCCTACAACATGACATATAGCAATTATCATGAAAACACGTGCATGCACGTGCGCTGCAATCTGATTGACTTAAACTTTAAAAAGCTATAACTCCCTTGCTTTTCAACCAAACAGAATGGGATTTGGAACATAGATAGATATATTGGACTTCTACAAAAAGGTATCACCACCATGCACATGCATACACGTGCGTGTACGTGTGCTGTAATATGATTGGCTGAAACTTTAAACAGCTATAACTCCCTAGGTTTTCAACCGAACGGGGTGGGATTTAGAACATAGGTAGATGTAATGGACTTCTACAAGAAGGTACGGTCACCATGCTCATGTATGCACGTGCGTGCACGTGAAATGACTAAAATCAAAAATACTCTTTAATGAGCGCATTTTTTAATACTTTTGGATTAAATGCTTTAATATTCAGTATATTAAAATATATAGATTGTGTAGACAAGATGATATGGTCATTATGCACATGCACTCACATGTGAATGCGTGCAATGCTAAAATTTGAATGAACTTGGTACACTTCTGGGTAAACGTTGTTGTCTCAAATGCATAGGGTTTGTCTTATTTAATGAAGCTTACATGGAATATGGCACCAAAAGGGATATGAGGAGCGTTTGGGGAACATCTGTAACGGTCCCCGTAACAATTAGCACTAGTTTTTATTATTATGTTTAAGATTGTGCGTGGCTATTTGTCATATATGAAGAGAAGACTTTGTCAGAATTCATTAAAAATATAAAATGAATATTGAATTATCGGGTTAAATGGGTAAGGGGAGATAGGAAAACCCTTTAAAAATTATCCTATTGAATTCAGTTATAATTTATTTTTGAAAAAAAAAAATGAAATAGATGACAAGATCAATTTAGTCTGGTCCTATATCTTTATTTGTAAGACTCACTATTATCAAAATTGCTTTTTTACAGGAACTGGCATTTAATTCTACAAATAGTATTCAAATACCCAGTATTCCCTTCCTAACAAGATTTTTTTAAAATAAAATATGTAATTCTTATTTATTTTTAATATTCCCAAACAACCTGAATTCTCTTTTGAATTGCTACCATTTTACTGGATTTTTACAAAGAATCATAACGTGATCTATCGAACCTCCTTTACTCCATAAAAAAATTAATTGATGTAAAGGAGTGCTTTACAACACCGTATTCGAAAAGTGATATTAATCAGATGTAGAAACGTCAAAACTGTAGAGCACATTTAGAAAAAAATTAAATCATAGATTTTTATTAAATCAATGGCAAAAAGTACGACCTTTCAGCACTGTAAACAATTACTCTCCTCGATAAATTAAATACCTGGATCTGGGACCCTTTAAGTTAAGCGAGTTGTGTACAAAAGAACTTATAAAAAGAAGAAAAAATAAGACGAAGATCAATAATTAATAATAGACATGATGATAATAATTGCCTCTGTAATAAAAACGAAATTCTTAACTATTAATACCTTGTACTTGATCATCTGTAAACTTTTTTTAATCATTCTGATTCCACACATAATTTTCCGAGATTGATATTAAGGACTAATGGCCCTCTGCTCAAAATTTCACAACACTGGTTTTCATCAAGAGCTATAGCATAAGATTTAAATGAAAATGGTATGAGGTATGATCGAGGCACTGCTTATTTTTTTTTTTTTTTTTTTTTTTTATCAAAACTGATTTTTGTCAGATCAATATATGGAGAAATTTTAACACAGAGAATAGGAATAGTAAGAATTTATTATTACAACATAAAATTAGAAGTATGAGTTGTATTTGTAAACTAGAGGCCCAGGGGCCACATCGCTCACCTGAGCAAATCGGCTAGGAAAAATCACAAATCAGATCAGAACTGGAAGATTCACTGAAGGGGGGGGGGGGGGGGGGGCTTGAATTTTAATACTACCTGAGATTGCCTTCATATTACTACAGATATGACTTTGCTGTTTTTGATAAAAAGATTTTTTAAACATTTTCTTCCTATATATAGCTTCATAATAATTTGAATTTGATTCCCCATGTTTCTCTCCCTACCCCAAAAAGGGCCATGATTTGAATAAATTTAAATCTTCAATACATGAGGATGCTTTAATGTGAATATGACTAAACATAGCTTTTCTGTTCTTGGGATTTTTTCCTTTATTTTTCAATGTAAAACTTTGATCCACCATTGTGGCCCCACCCCACCTTTGTGGTTTTGATTTGAACAAATTTAATTCTACACTACCAGAAAATGCTTCCATATAAATACTAGTATTAGTAATAATGGCTTTGCTATTCTTGAATAGATTTTTTTAAATATATATTTTAATGTAAAACTTTGGCTCCCCAATTGTGGCCCACCCTATCCCTGGGGGTTAGGATTTGACCAAACTAGAATCTACACTACCTGAGGATGATTCCACATAAATATCACTAATCATGGCTTTGAAATACTTGAGAAGACGATTTCAAAAGATTTCCCTACCTAGTCCTGTGTAGAACTTTGATCAGCCATTTTACCCCCCCCCCAATCCCCAGGGGTCATGATTTGAATAAACTTGAATCTACACTACCTGGTGATGATTCCACATGAGTTTCATCTTTCCTGGCCCAGTGGTTCTTGAAAAGAAGATTTTTAAAGTTTTTCCCTATATACTCCTATGTAAAACTTTGATTGGCCATTGTGGCCCCACCCTACCCCCGGAGGTCATGATTTGAATAAACTTGAATCTACACTACATGAAGATGCTTTCACTTGAGTTTCATCTTTCCTGGCCCAGTGGTTTGTGAGAAGAAGATTTTTAAAGATTTTCCCTATATACTCCTACGTAAAACTTTGATCGGCCATTGTGGCCCCACCCTACCCCCGGGGGTCATGATTTGAACAAATTTGATTGTACACAACTTGAGGATGATCCACATGAGTTTCATGTTTCCTGGCCCAATGGTTCTTGAGAAGAAGATTTTTGAAAAATGCCATTAATTTTTCACTTATTCATAATTATCTCCCCTTGGAAAAAAGCTTGGCCCTTCATTTGAAGAAACTTGAATCCCCTTTACTTAAGGATACTTTGTGGCAAGTTTGGTTGAAATTGGCCCAGTGGTTCTTAAGAAGAAGATGAAAATGTGAAAAGTTTACGCCAACAACGACGACGACAGACGACGGACAAATTTTGATCGGAAAAGCTCACTTGAGCCTTCGGCTCAGGTGAGCTAATAATATATAGTGTCATACCTATTTAATTCATAGATGAATCATTCCTAGTCAAAATGTTATATGTGGTTGTAAGAAACAAATACATCTGTAAGAAAGGGTTATCATAATTTCTTATAAATATTTTGTTTTCATTGGAAAATAGTATTAAATATTTATGAATAGAAAATTCTACATTTGGTATCTGATACATTAAATCTTATTTTTTTAAAAATGGACATTCAGAAGATAAAAACTTTTAAACGGATTTATATGGAAGCCCGTTGAGGCCAGTTCAGAGAGAGAAATATTTTTTATTGCGTTTAATCGCAATAATTTTTGCGTTTAAACGCAAAACATTGCTTTAATCGCAATAATTTTTGCGTTTAAACGCAATACATTGCTATTAATCGCAATAATCATTGCATTTAAACTCAAAGAACTTTGTGTTTAATCGCAATCTTTTGCGTTTTAACGAATTCTTTTGCGTTTAAACGCAATACTTTTTGTGTTTAAAGGCAATAATATTTTTGCGTTTAAACGCAATAATATTGCGATTAAACGCAATAATTTTTGCGTTTAAACGCAATATTTTTTTGCGTTTAATCGCAATAAGTTTTGCGTTTGATCGCCATGATTTTTTGTTTTTAACCGCAAAAATTTTTTGCGTTTAATTGCAATAACTTTTTGTATTTAAATGCAAAGATTATAATAAATACTAGGGTCCGATTCTTTACAGAAGAGCCGTTTGGCTTTGTGTGTTTTTGAAAATGTTGCAGTTTGTGGGATTTTAAGTTTAATAAGGGCATCCTATCAACCAAGTTTCTTAAAGCTATTAGAGCCCAACACTTTTAACGCAGCCATTAATCAATTCCCTAGATATCACAGCTAATTAAGAACGTTTCAGTGGTATTAATAGACATATCGATTTGGTAGAACACTTCGGCCAATCTGTTTTCATTTATTTTTGATTTCATATCATTCCATCTAATAAATTCTCGTGTTCTCGTGTTTACTGTATGTGATCAAAGAAAAGGTTGTGAATATACATATACATAATATGTATATATGTACATATAACATAAGTCGAAACATTTTATCAGTTGTTTCCTTAAGTCCTTTATACAGGTACAGGCTTTTAAACCAATACCAAAGATTTAACCATTCAGAAAATACTTGATCAGGAGAATCTGATTCTATAAAGCTTAACAATACACTATTCTCCTCATAGGTACTACACATCAGCGTGGGTCCATTGCACTCTTTAAATATCAATAGAAATGATTGCTTTTAAATACAAAACTTGTTGCGTTTAAATGCAAAAAATTATTGCGTTCAATCGCAATATTATTGCGAAGAAACGCAAAATTATTGCGATTAAACGCAATATTTATTTAGATTAAACGCAATATTACTGCGATTAAACGCAAAATATTATTGCGTTTAATCGCAAGAATCATTGCGTTTAATCGCAATAATTATTGCGTTTAAACGCAAAAAAATGCGTTTAAACGCAATCTTTTGCGATGAAACGCAAAGTGCTTTGCGTTTAAACGCAATGATTATTGCGATTAAACGCAATAAGAAATATTTCTTCTCTAAACTGGCCTCAACGGGCTTCCGTAACACGGCTTTATTTTCTTTTTATATTTTGGGAACAAGCATCACTTGCTTGTGATTTATTTTTGGGTATTAACGATTTCCTTGTACAATCTCACGTGCGATTTGAATGGCAAATCATTTGGGGGTAAATTAACAATCTAAGTTTTGTTAAGTCATGAAAAAATATTACCCTACTTTTTTTCTCTGCACATGTAGAGTGTTTGACAACCTTTTTGTTTTGAATAAAATCTCAAGGCTCCAAAAAGTCTGCGCCATTCTGATGCGTAAAATATTTTGGCGCTTCTGTTTATTGTGATCTATTGTTAATTATTCATTTTGTAAAGGTCTGCTTGCATGATAGTTATCTACTTATCGATTATCTGTTTGATGATATTTGATCATGATAAATGATTTCTTTAATGATTTTCAAACGTATACAAACGCTTGCATAAAGATATATAGTTAATACACTTGAATAATGACTGGGTGTCAGAGGTGTGTTAATTACCCCGGTGATTAACAAAAATCCTTGGTTTCATTTACATTTCGAGTCAATATGACCTGTAGAGGACAGATGATACAACAAAAATGGATGACTGAATTGGTATATACTTCAGACCTATTTTGGTATAACTGATAAATTTCGAAAATAAAAAAATTGTTAATGCAACCATCCTTATTAATTTTAACAATTAAAATATTAGGTTTCATCCTTTCACACCATTCGACTAATAAGGGTAAGTCCGTACACACAACTGGACTGATTATGGGACAGCTTTGCAAAAATCCTGATTAAGGGTTAGTCTCCCTTAAGATAGTTACAGACTTTATCAACCAAGGTTAGGCTTTAGTTACACTTACCCCAGAGAGATAAGGAATAGTCCTCGCATTTAATATTTTATCTATATTTTTGTTATATAATACATGATTTTTGCATTACTGATATGAACACAATCACACGCCCTGTATTACACCCTTTGTCAGCACCCTTTATTTCACCCTTTATTAACCCTTTATTAGATCTTTCCGGAACATCTTTGTATTGTTAATTTGGAGTACCACAGATCTTTTTCTATTGTTCATGAAGTTTATTATACCCCCGCTTGAAAAGTGGGAGGGTATATAGTGATCGGGATCATGTCCATCCGTCCGTCTGTAAATCTGTCTGTCTGTACACAGGCAAAAGTGGCTCACATAAATTTCATGTGAATTCTTAGAATAAAAAAGACTCAAAAAACAAGACGTGAAATTTATGTGAAAACTTCATGTGATTTTTACATAAATTTCATATGATTTTTACCTGAAATGCATATCGCATAAATAACATGCAAAGAAAACTTCACATGAAAGTTCAAAAAAAAATTTATGTGAATGTCATAATCATAAACTTATATTCACATGATATTCACATGAAAATGTATTTATATAAATTTCATATGATTTTCACATAATTTTCAAATAAAAAGATAATCACATGGATATCACGTAAGCCACTTTTACCTGTGTACATCCGCCCGTCTGTTACGCTTTGGAGTATCCGTCTTTTATGCGCAACTCTTCTTATATACCACTGAATGAAATTTAATGAGACTTTCACGGAATCTTTGTTACATAGTGCCATAGTTACCTCCTATTTTACTTTTTGATTGGATACATATTTCGGGGTTCCCATCGAAAGACATGGACACTGCCATTCTTTCTATAATATTGAATGGTATCCATCTCTTATCAGCAACTCCTCCCATACCACCGAATAAAATTTATTGATCTTATACTTTCACAGATTCTTTATAATATAATGCCATTGTGCACTTCCGATTTTACTTTTTGATCTGACACTTATTTTGGGTCCCCGAGAGCAAATCATGAACTTCGCCATTTTAATCATGGAAGGCGGGGTATCATTTAGTGAACTCAGTGTTCACAGTACCGCTAGTTTAAATTGTATTTTATCAGATATTTTATGTTATTGAAAATAATTAAATGTTTAATGTATAATTATTTCATTTTCTTTTCGTTGAATGCATTGTCATTGGGAAAACAGTAATTTATTTACAAGTTTATATTCGAACTATGGAAACTTTTTTAAGATATGTTACTTGACAACATCTGTATCACACCCTATGTCCACCCTCGACCAATACCAGGCCAGGGTGATATTGGAGTCTCAGGTTGATATAGAGTGATACAGATTTTGCCATGTAGTATCCCCTCCCCCCCCCCCCGCTTAAATTAGGGGATATTAATTTCGGTCTGTCCGTCCATCCGTCCGTCTGTCTGTAGTTCTGTCTGTCTGTGACGCATTCGTTTCGGTTGTATTTTTGTCTGTCCGTCTGTAACACTTTCGTTTCCACGCGCTTTTGTAATTAGATTTTACATGACAACTCCCAATGACCTAAAGAGGACGTCTATTAATTTTGAGGTCAAAGATCGAGTAAAGGCTCAATTAGCCACTATATTTTGTGTAAAATTTTGACAACGTAGAACCTGGATGATATAAACATGTATATGTGACCTACTGTTTTCAGTTAATACATTGCAAAGTCAAGTGCGTCGATGGTCTGGGAGTATGCTTCTCGCTTAGAAAAGAGAATAAAATGTTTCTCGCTTAGCATGTTAGAGTTCTACTGTACATATCCCGGATAATCCTTTTTTTTTTTTGATTTACTAAATAAAAGTTATTCAAAAGTTATGACGTAAGGCATGTACAAATATAACAGTGTTATAATTATTTTATATAAAAAGAATCTTCTGTACACATTTTAATGAAGCAATCAAATCTATATATCAATATTGGCTTTTTTTTTTGCTTAGGCCTAGTACATACATTTAATAATTCTGTAAATACGGGGGAAGGGGGTCGACCCACCCACCCCAAATCTCAGCATGCTCCTCTTTTTTTTTTCTTAAGCAAGGGACACAAAATCTCTGAATTATCTTGTTCTCTTTGTATACTGAAAGAAAAAAGAAATGCAGGGTAGCGAAAATATAATATGCGACATTTTTTGACCGCATGACCAAAAATTACGAAAACTGGTCAGATGAAAATCTTTGTTACTATGCCCAAACATAGTTAATCAAAGATTACGAAGCTCACCTCGACGAATGTTATCAGTTTTAATAATACAAATCTCATATTATATTTTCTTAATAGTTTGTATGCATCTTGATAACAATATCAATGCAAGTTCTGTTTAAGTAGGTTTTAAAGTTCATTGGGATGTGACCTGTTCCAAAATCACTGATCAAGAAAATGTTTTTTTCCCTCTACATCCAAAGCAAGTCTGCTATTGTCAATCCCTAGATGCGTCATCTATGCAAGTTAAATCATAACAGGCCATAAAATTACAAATATACTCCAAAAACATAAGCCAGGTCACTCGTCTGGAAAATGTAGGTCAGATCCAGCATCTAAAGCAAGTCTGGTAGTGTCCATCCCTAGATGCATCACCCATGCAAGTTTGGTCCATGCAGGTAAGACCTATAGTTACTTGAGAATGGACCTGCTCCAAAATCTCTAACCTGGTCACTCATCTGGAAAATGTAGGTCAGATCCAGCATCCGAAGCACCTCTGGTAGTATCCATCTCTAGATGCATCATCCATGCAAGTTTGGTCTAGGTAGGGCTGATAGTTACCTGGGAATGGACCTGCTCCAAAATCTCTAATCTGGTCACTCATCTGGAAAATGTAGGTCAGATCCAGCATCCGAAGAAAGTATGGTAGTGTCCATCCCGAGATGCATCATCCATGCAAGCTTGGTCCATGTAGGGCTCATAGTTACTTGGGAATGGGCTTGCTCCAAAAACTTAAACCTGGTCACTCAACGGGAAAATGTAGGTCAGATCCAGCATCCGACGCAAGTCTTGTAGTATCCATCCTCTAGTTTATACATTGCCTAGGTAAGGACAAAGGCAAATCGGGTTGCTGTGCAGTTTCTTGTAAATTTGTCCAGCAAAGAACGTCTTACCCGTGGCCAGAGAGGGCCTGGAATGGTTTCCAACCAACCAAGAAGACGCGTAACAGAGCTACGTTAAGTTCGGGTTATTAATCCTGCCACCTGTTTAATCGCCACCTTAATACTACAAAAACTGCTATTTTAAAATACAATAAGCCATCATAAACATTACATCCACCCTAAAACTGAAAGAAACCAATTGTGCAATTTGACTTTTTGAGATGATCAACTTTACGTTGGTGTTCCTCTCACTAGCGCATGCGCGCGTCGTTTACCTATTTTTTCAGCTTGGTTACTCCCGGCCAAGTGTGACCAGGGTAAGTCAAGACTATCTCGCAAACAATCACATTTACCACCTCGATTGGCCTCCGTAAACTCCATCTTTTTTCTCAATGAACATCAGTGGGACTAAGTTGATGAAAGGGTTTGAAATACCAAAGCTCGTCACTTTCAGCTATGGGCTGCCTTGATGAAAGGTTTGAAATATATCCATAATTGACGGACAACACTCCATGCAAAGGAGAATCAAGGCTGTAACAGATGCGCGAGGGAGACATTGAAGATTTTAGATTTTCACATTCAGGGGTATGGTCATAATATTTTTTATAACTCGTGAATTATAAAGTAAATTCAAATGGAATTTTGGTTACATTTTCTTTAAGATGATTTTAAACGTAAAATTGGAATACAGAAAAACACAAAAGGACAAATAAACTTATTTCAACTGAAAAGTTTACCCTACGTTTCTTTTTCCTTTCAATATATTTACCATCGGAAAAAGGCATGGTGGCATCGCAATTAGGCACAGTAGTGCTATGACGTAATAAACGTTTATTGTTTTCCTCACCACCGGACTTTGGCGTGTCACACCATCAGGGCTTGGCGCAGACAATCGAACTTTGGCGTGACAGTCGGTCTTTGGAGTTCCATAGTACTTTTGCTAATACAAATTCCAAGGGGTATGCTGTTTTCCCTATTTAACAATTTCGATTAATTTGCAATGTATGATTTTGTTATCAATGGCGTAAGTTAAATGCAAACATCTTAAAGTTAAATACCGACGAAACTTAAAGTATTGACAATCAAAAAGTTGATTTTTAAAACCACAACATGATAGGTTTTTTAAAATCAAATTTCTCCCTCATTATGAATGCCTTATTATTATTACCTTAATCATTCATCTTATACACTCCCCAACCATTAACTTCCCCTCCCCAATAAAGGCGACATCGCGTGGATTCTGTATCCCCTTGTCGGGTATAATGTGCCTCAGAAATTGACCATCCTTGTTCAACATATGAATCTTGAAGTTGAGAAAATAATTGCTGGGGATGCGATGCATTTCTTCTTTGGTAAGAGAACTGTGCCTGATCGTTTTGTTCCCTGTATAAGAGAACCTGAGTATTCAAAACTTGTCAAGGACTGTAACAGCCTCCTTTTCCCAGTCAATCTTGCATAATTATAATGTAAAATATTGATTCAATAAAAGAAATCGAACTCAGAAGAGAGGTTAACCTCTTTTTTTTAAATGTTTATTTTTTGATTTTGCACTCATGAAATGTGTTAATCAAACATGAATTATATCAAAAATAAGCAATTCATTTACATAATAAAGGAAAGACAGTTTTAAAATAAGAAGCTTTAAATTGGATGACGGAGAGATTAAAATTAAAAATATGGTCGAAAGAATTAGTAATGCCATAAAAAGTTATTTGGCTTCGCTGTTATGAAAGCATAGTTAGTAATAAACACTTTCAAAACACTGACAAACTCACTTAAGCTTCACGAAAAATTATTTGCAAATTATGTGTTAAATATTAGAGAGGTATTTTAACTGAGTGGTCAAGGTGCTATAGACCGCGTGAGAAATGAAGAGAAAATAGATTTTGGGAAACTTTCACAGTGTTGCTTTTGATGTTACAATGTTGTGAATCGTGCAAAGCATTACTTCCATTCAATCAGTTGGAAGGGAACCTTACAAGATGATAAGATATTTCTTTTTTACATTTGGGGGTGGGTGTGTTGTACATTCTTAAAAATAATGTTATAGTATAAGATAGTATATTGTTAATATCGAGCGCTGCTCGCGAATCGAGATCAATAGACTAACGTGTAAGAATAGAGGAAATTCGGAATGAAATATGTACATACGTCAAGCAAATTTTTGTGGGAGACCTTCCCAGAATTCCTTTGCTTCCAGGATTTCATGCGACAATGACGAATAAATAAATAACAGAAAACATAAAGAAACTTTCGGTTTGTAGAAATCTTAAAAGAACCCAAAAAACTTCACAATGTCTTTCGCAAAATTGCACCAGATCTATTATAGTTTCAACCAGACGCTGGGCTGTCTCCGTAAACACTGACGAGCTTCGTTACGTCATGTGACGTCAGAGTCTAGATGTCTCGTGCGACTTGATGTTTGATGTGGCGGATCAACGTTTCAAGTGTATTTTTTATGGTACAACTGCGCTCGCCCCAACAGTCACACCGTAAAACATATTAAGTAGAAAAAAATATGATTTATTTTAATTGGATAATTTGTGGGATAATTTTCTACCCATCGAGCCTCCTTAACGTAGAACCTACATCCTACGACGTACTGGGGCCGGTCGTCACTGCGAGCTCTTAAAGCAATGCCTTGGCAAAGAGAAAATTCGGACTTTGCACATTGATCCAAACGATTTCTTTCCGCAGTTACTTCTGGAAACACAATGCATCGCTTGTTAAATAACGTTCTCGCAAGAAAACAAGAAAAGTTCAACAAATAATAATCTTACCTTGATTTAATGAACATATTGCTGAAAAATAGTCAATAAAACGGATCTTCATTAAAATCAGCACAGTTCAGGTTTCGGTTTGGTAATGTTACTTACATACGGCGTCATGTGACATCAGAGTCTTGACGCACCAAATGTCACGAGTCCGACCTAAATTAGTACTGAATACGAGTATCTGCGCTCGCTCTAACGGTCGCACCGTCAACATATCAGTAAGATGGCGTGAAGCGCCGCTCACGTAGCGAGCTCCATAGACAACGTGTATGAACGGAGGAAATTCAGGCTGAAATCTGCAAAATATTCAAAAAAAATTCTATGAGCCCACGTGAAAAATTCCAAACACCACTAAGCGGTGCATAGCAACATAACTAAAGCATAGCAACAACTTACTTGAAAACAGTAACAAACAACGATTTAATGTATTTTCCATGCCACAAAACTATCGTTTACATCCTCAGTAAACATGACTTTGTACGTGACGTCTCATTTTCGTCACTTCAACGACTTCGGTATATTCGATTATGTCGGGAAAATCCAAGAAATTAGGCATCTCGATCCCGATGCATCGGGAGTCGGCAACATCGGCTTGAAATATACGATACGCAGTAAATGCATGCTTGATGAGTTTCCTGAAAAATGTAATAAGAATAATGTAAAAGGACAATTGAGAAGGTGTGTAGAGTTGAACAAAAATGAACTGCGTTCGCCCTTACGGTTCCACCGTCGGACATATTAAGTTAACGAATCCAAGACAGACTCAGGTAATGAAAATACACAAATATGATAATGTTCATGAAATGCTACTAGAAGTATTTTGAAGGATGTTAAGGATTTTGTGCATAAACAGACAAACATATAAACAGAAAAAAAACAGATCGAGAGACAGACGGAGAGGGCAAAAAAAAAAACCATGTACCCAGAATCTTCGATTTCAGGGCAATAAAATCACTATCAACATCAATAAAACTTGCTTATCTACATACAATGAAACTGTAAGTTCAAACAGAAATAATCTAGAAACATGTCGATTTTGTTTGCTAGTCCAATTCAAGTTCACATTAAAGTTCTGTTCATAAGTACAGAATTCAAATAATTAAATAGTCCATGTGGTAATTCATTATGCAAGTCTAACTGCAAATATGTATTCTAAAAAAAAAAAAGAGAGACACCAATCATTGCAGACAAAACGTATTTACATTGACGTATCAAAATCAAATCATAAAGCCTATTTTGCCTTCAAGTTTTATTCTTAGGCTAGGTACTTTATTCTCTTGATTATTCCCGTTATACACTCCCCCACCAATAACTCCCCCTCCCTAATGACACACACGGCACGCGGATTCTTTATCCCTTGATCAGGAATGATGTACCTCAGGAATCGACCGTCCCTGTCCAGCATGTGAATCTTGTGGTGAAGGAAGTCATTGATGATGATGTGATGCATGCTGTCTGTTGTCAGGGAGCAATATCTAATTTCATCCTTGGTTGCTTTGTTCCCTGTGTAAGAGAACCTGAATATTCCGAGATTGTCAACAACTGTGACGGCATTTTTATCCCAGTCAGCTACACAAATGTCGCCGTTTCCATTCTCCACAGCGTAAACTGCTCTTTTAAACAGAGGCTGGTACTGGGAATCGTACTGGATTTCTTGCAGCACGTCACCGGAACTGCTGTATCTTACAATTTTGGAGTCTGTTTTGTCTGTCTTGTAGAGACAGACAAGGAGGTCCCCTGCCCCGGTGCAGGCAATGCCATAAGAATCCCACTCTCCGATAAAGAAACACGTATGATCTATACTTTCTTTTAAACTATTGACAGACTTTTTAGTATAATCGATGTACACGACGTTTTCATTAAGATGAGTCAAGTGTAATCCTATATCGTTTTTGATGAGAGTGTCTTGAAGACGTCCTTGGACATCAAACAACTTGACCTCTTTACTTTCTCCTCCTGCCCAGAATCTGTCGTCACTGATGGGAACCACGGCATAAAGGCGGTTATTGTTTGTTTTATTAGCTGGAAACCCTGTGTCAATGGTAGACAGAACTATAGGTACATCTAGTACTGAGAGCTGTGATGAGAGTTTATCTCCTTGTGTCAGGTTGTCAATAGTTAACCTGTGCGATGCAATTGTCTCTATGTGACCTAAGTACGATGATGTTAAACTTTCATTCATCATGCAAGGTTGAAAGAATGCCGGGCGTATTTCTTCTATGAAAGTTGGTACTTGTTGATTTTCAATTTCAAGCTTAAGTTTCATTAAACCAGAAACATCTTTGGATTTTGCTAAGCTGAAAACTTTTTGTTTTAGGCTTTTAAATTTCTTTTCGATTTTTTCAAATTCTCGCTTCTTCTTTAATAATTCATCAGAGTGTTTTTCTTGCATATGATCTAGGTCTTTGTGCATTGCCTTCTCTGTTTTATCAATATCCTGATGCCTCTCTCTGGCAAAGGAAGAAACGTTGCTTTTTGTCTGTTTGTATACTTGTGGGAGTACCGCCGATCTTGCAATGATATGAGCAAGAACTGTTTCAAATTTTGATCGCATGGACTGTAGCTGTTTGTTTTTTTCCGTGATAAAATCAGATAATATGCCGACTTTCTCGGATAATTCGCAAGTGTCATGTTCTTTGTGCTTGATTGTTAAACACAGGACACAGACAGGAATATCACATGTTTTGCAAAAAGAGCAACACTGTTGCTGGGGATGGACAAGGCACTCTCCAACCTCCGGATTGCTTTGTTCATTATATTTTACAACATTATGTCCATTTTCTGATTTGGAAAGCAGGTGTGGTCCTACACATGTGGTGCATAGGTTCACAAAACATCTTTTGCATTTGAAGTTTATAGGATTATTACAAATGTCGCATTCTATGTAGTATTGTCCTTGATTGAGTTTTGAGGAGGCCATCTTTTTAACTATATTTTAAAAAAGTAATTTTGTTATAAATGAATTTATACAGTGAAACCTAACTATGCTTTGGGACACAAAATTGTGTCTTTATAGAAAGGTTTCGGATTAAACAGCGTTAATAACAAGAAAAACAGTAAATTTGGAATCAAGTTAAGTGTAACAAATTGCATGATTTTCAGTTATACTGTTATAAGAATGATTATTTTTCAGAAAATATGCGTGACAGTTATATGAAGAAAAGTAATTTAATACATTTCTGGCTTTTCTGCTCATGATTTTGGGCTATGCCCACACTCAAACACTTAAGAGATAAATCGTTTTTGCTCCGTTTTGACCTCTTTGTTTTTTATCCTTTCATTTTGTTATTTATTTAAACTAATTTTACAACAGTAATATTTTCATCAAATTACTCCGCCTTGTAAATACGTAAAATAATAGGAGCCAGAATACTTTTATTTTTTTTAGAAAGAGGGAGACGGAAAGGGAGGCACCTATATGCATTAAATAAAATTTTTAGAAAGGAAAAAAAAAAACATATTGTCCAACTACACACTACATCTGTGCTTTTTTTCTTTAAGTCTAAGTATATTTGTGAACTGAGCTACAAAATTTGCAATCGTGAACAAAATTTTATTTTTTAATTAAAATTACAAGTATTTCTGTAAAGTGAGGTCGCCAAAATACAAATAAGTCTTAGACAGTCTTAATTTTGCTAAAAAATATTCCATTTTTAAATACCTATTTCTCCTTTCTATGGATTCGAGATTTTTCTCTTTTTTAAGTTTATCACTTTCTATTTCATAGATAATTTGATTCCCCTTGTTGTCTTCTTCAGTGATTTTTTTATTTGTTTTTAAATACTATCAGTCTTTAATTCGTTTAGTATAAATCTTTTTCTATATGCCATTGTTACTTTATGCAAAAAGAAATATACTCTTTTTTCAATTTGTTTAGAAGATTAATTAAAAATGTAATACTAGTATTTAAGAATATATATATATATAAACACCTTTTGAAATTAAATAAATTATTTGTTACAAACCTCCTCGCAATTTATCCCCAACTACTGCCGATATGTTTTTAAATTATCTGGCCAACAGGCGAAGCGGATCATTAATCAGTTGAAATAAGGTCGAAAAGGGGTACCTGCATATACATGTAGTTTATAATTTACAAGTAAAAAATTCCAAAACTGCATCCTCAATTTAGAATTTGCATTATATCATTAACACTATAATAATATAACTTAAATATAAAATTCGTTTAAATATTAAAAAACGTAAACTTTAAGTTACATGGACCCTTTCGTCGCCCCTCGTACCCCAATTGAGCAAAGGGAATGTAACTTCCCGTGCAGATTAAGAGTACAAAATACGTATTCGATACCCTTACCCTAAAATATGTCCCTTAATTATAAATGAAGTATTCCTAAACTAATACCCCAAGTATAATGTTTAGTATCTACCTAACCAGAAATATAAGGATAAATCTGACAGAAGTTTTGAAAATTTTTCTAATCATGATATTCTTTCAAGAAATAAGAAAGTCCATTCTTATCACATATACCTTTATGATGGAGATGGGATGTAAATGTATTTATGATCATATACATGAATCTACTCAAAGTTTCAGTTAGATGTTCGTGATCGGGGGTTCTAAATTTCGATTCTTGGTCCCGTCGTAACCCAAGACGTTTAAACACGTACTAAGATTTTCTTAAAGGGTCCAGCGCTTTCAGTAAATATCATAATTCTTTTGAATGAAATTTTAAAAACTGTTGTCCTTAATACGGTAGACTTTGGCATGATAGTGTTCCCTCACTGTTCACTGGGAGCCCTGAGTGCCAATGGAAGGTCTAAATTTGAAGTCCTTTACCAGTATGTTATGACGTCTCATAAGAATGAAATATTCTTGCAAGGGCTGTTCTTATCAATCAACGTACATAAAATGAAAAAAGGAGTTAATGGAAGCAGGTCTTCGTAGAAAAACATTATTTTTGACCCCCATTTGACAACCATGATGAAAATTCCGAATCTTATTGCATGTTTTCAGAGCATCAATAATTATCTTCCAAAAGATGATTAGGTTACTGCGTAAAATGTAAAAGAGTATACTGGAAACCTGGTTATTGTCCCCATCTTGCCCAAGATAAAATTGAAAATTCCAAAACCCTTAGGACGGTTCAAGGTACATTGTACCAACAATAACATCGCACTTTCTTTAAAAGTGCTGGTATAAAAACTGTTTTTCAAGGTACACATGAACATTTCTCTTTATTGTTTAAACACCCACAGTAAATACACATAAGTTCTATTTATAAAATGTCACTCACTCTTAAGTTCTCTTCGATATTTGGGATGTTGAATTGGTTATTATAGAAATGGTATCATGGATTTGATCGTGGATTGCTTTCAAAAGGGTTAACTTTATAAAATCAAAGCTTTTAAGATGTCTAAACACAGGACTATTATGCCATGTAAATATTTAAAAAATATATAATTTTGTATATATATTCCTAAAATTGCTTTTTGTTGATGTAAAAAAAAATATTATACAAAGGCAGGTAGCCAACTATTACACACAATACCCCACATGCATTCTTTTCCTATGAATATCAAACGACGCAGTTCAATACCTCTTGATAGTACTGGTATCTAACGAATATTTGTATCCTTGATTTGCATATTATACTGGAAAAGAATATATTCTATGTCACATGACATTTGCACAGTGGGTCAGGAGAGGAGAGACGTGATGTAGAGTTCACATCTTGTTCAATGTTGTTATAAATTTATTTACTAAAATATATATTATACTTATCTGTAGATCTTGATTTAATGCAATAATTGAATAGTGAATGCAGTTTTGGAAACTAATGTATTAATTATAAGCTGTATGTATGCACCCCTTTAAGAGACCCTATTTAAATTAATTAATGATCCGTTTTAGTGGTTGGCTGGGATAGGTAAGGAGTAATCTGCTCAAAATGAAGAATTGATTGCAAAGGGGTAGGTAGCAAATGATTTAATAACCTTAAATGCTATAAAATTATCATTTGAGATTTACTTACGCAAATACTTAGAATTTGTTTACAACTTAATTGAAAATTGTCTATATTTCTCACTGCATTGTATGGGGGAACTATTGGTAAATCATGCAACATAACATATCTAGGAAAACTAGTATATTATCACGTCTCTACGTGACCAAAAAGTGATCAGAATCCCAAATTTTCATGAAAATGATTGATTATTACTGATACTGCGCTGTTCTTGCTGATACATACTGAGATAATTACTGTTGTTGGTTATAATTATACCCGGTAGTTGTTTCTGATAAATACTAGTAACTATTGTCGTCTTTAGTGTTGAATTTAATAAATAATGTTGCTGAGCTCTCTATGCTGAGATAACTGAGAATCACGGTGCTCATTGTTCTCAAGCTGAAAACGTGCAAAAGTAGAGCAGAGGGCTATTGAAACCGGTAACAGTCGCCTGCGTGGTGCAGTGGTTAGAACGTCTGCTCTAGAGTACGAAGTAAGGGGCTGATCCTTACGTCTCAGGTTCGAATCCCACTTTGGGACGTGGAGACCGGTCCTTCGGGTGAGACCGTTTAAACCGAGGCCCCGTGTTACAGTAGGTGTTGGCAGGAAAAAGATCCCTCACTGCTGAATAACAATGAGTGCCGAGTATATACTAGTATAGGGGGTGTGTTCCCGTTTTGCACACATTTGTAATTAGGTATAGAACAAAAAGTGTGAAGTGTGTTTTTATAGCAATTATAGTCTGATTTCTGGTTTGGATTTACCTGGATTTACCTTTGAATACCTGATTTAGCTTAATGTATTCTTAATACAATTTTATAAACATTTTGTTAAAATTCTATATATATTTATGGGAAAATATTTGATTTTATTGAATACAATATTAATATTTATTTCATATTATTTATTAATTAAGTCCAATTTCTTTAAAAAAAAATCAGTCTTGATAGGTGTGAAGTCTTGATAAAATTCTCAATGTATTTATTCTCTTACTTTTTCAATACAACTTTACCTTCCACATACTTATTAAGTATGGTATAGACTATAGCAATTAAGTAATTATCTCACCTGGTCAAATTCCCGTTTTCACACATTTTTTAATTACCTGTAATTAAAATGTGTGCAAAACGGGAACAAACCGTATAGGGTGTCTTCTACCTATTCCCACTTTTTAAGAATTTCAATTCAACCTATTCCCACTTGCAAAGAACAATAGATGTTTAGATAGTTAATTTGTTTTTACAGTAATTGACTAATTACACTCCTTCTTAGATTTATCTGTATTTTGTACATTTTAAGACAGAAAATAACGAATAAATTTAATGAAAAATATGAATTATTTCAATGAAAAATATGGATTTGAGAAAATAACAAAATAACGAATAAATATGAAAAATATGAATTATTTCAATGAAAAATATGGATTTGAGAAAATAACAAAGAAAAAAAGCACTTTCATATCTTAATTCTAGAACATAAAATAAATAGATTTATCGGGGAAGGGGGGCATTGAAATTATGAACATTGTAAAAAAGGATTTAATTCACTTATTTTTCTTTCAAATATTATAGTAAAAAAGTCAGATTTATAATTCTAAAAAGTGAATATACTGGTCCTCTATTCCAACAGGTATTCATTAATAATTGTGGATCATTGTTTACATAGTAATTATGTGTTTTCATAGTTAATTATTTGTTTACACAAAAATTCCACCTATTCCCACATGAAATCTTACCTTTTCCTACCTGATTTTCAAAAAGTGGGAATAGGTAGAATAAACCCTAGTATAGGACAAAATTTGCAGCTCTCCGGTCTGAGAAAGTGGTGGCGTCTCCATATGAGTGAAAACAATAAACTCCGAAATGCTTGCACAAAAGTTCATACTATCTCTTCTAAGAATACACTAGGTATACATGTAAGATGATGTCCGTAAACTATATTCAGATGTCACTCGCATAGTAATTGTCGTAAATTTAATTAAAAATCTATTTACATTTTCGGTTAACAGCTTCCAAATAGCAAAAACGAGAGTAAGGTGGTGGCTCAGATTTGCGGATCTAAGTTACAAACATTGGAATGTACAAAACTAATTAATTTTTTAAATTTTTTCAGTTCACTTTAGTATATTAAGGTCAAGAGACATAAATCAAAAAAGTAGTGCTTGTCTGGATAGCTATGAACGGTTTTTTTGAAACGACAAGCACGTTCATAGTTTAAAATTTTCATTTCATTTGATTTTGATTCTCAATTTCCTTTCAATTATGGTTTGGTTTGGTTTCATTAGCTTTCATTTAATTTCCGTTTCTTCTCGATTTCGTTGCGCAGTTTACAGGTACCACTTAAAGTTTTAATTTCTTCGATTATTTTTTTCCTATAAATTAAATCTTCACAACAATATTTCTAAATGTCTCTATATACACTGTTTGTGTACATCATGACACGGATTTCAATAAAATACAATACGGTTATGAAAATCTGGACAATTTTAATCAAAATAAGTCGCTATTTAAAAGTTGGGCTTGTTGTTACATGTAATATGCATAGAATGGGAAAGTGAAACGAATTTAACGAATACCCCGCATCATACTGGTTAAGTCTTGAAAGATTGTGAGTTCATACGGACACGTGTACCCCAAAAATTAAGCGGAACTCATGTCTGGGTCAATGAGCAATATCCCCCAGAGATTGAAGTAAAAAGGAAGAAGTTATACCCCGTCATCCGACAAGCCAGAAAGGATAACAAAAAGGTTAAACTTGTTCGGGACACATTATACATAGACGGCAAAGTTTACACTCCACCGCCTGATCAGGCTGTTCAATACGTAACCAATCAGGGGAAGCTGAACAGGATCAACACTGACCGACAGCCCAACAAAGACCGCACCAAACGTCAACTACAGATCGCGACGGCTAGGGGCGCGAGGAAGATCAGTCTCCACGCCGACTAAAATTCCTGACATTAAATGTATGCCGGCTCAGGCGTAGACTACAGTATCCTGAATTTTTAGATATATATGTGACATCTTGTGTTTAACTGAAACAATAGCGGATAATACTGACGATATTATCGCAAATCTTGCTTGAAAGTACTGACTTCAGTCGATATTGTGATGCGTTGAGTGACGATACTGATGAATCTGACTGAAGTTCAATTGCGCAATCCAACAAAGAATCTGATTGGTGCTTTTTTATAGGCCCACACACTTTCTCAAATATAAAGCCGAAAATATGGAATGTTTCCAAGTAAGATAGAACAGTTGTAGAAAACGGGCAAAAAAAGTGGTACTTTTGAACTAAGTATTTAGTAGACCTATACAATACCTTATTAAATTATTGTGAGTATGGGTAACCTGTATAATGATCTTCAAATACGATATATGTTTCAGAACTGGCAGCAGTCATGTCATGTTATATCAGGTGCATGTTCCCGGGGCACATCTCTCGTTTTTTTCTTCAATACACCAATAAGAAGAAAACGTACTTAGATTTGGTAAATGTTGTTACATTAATTATTTTTAACATGAATTATCATAAGTGATATTTCTTATTTCTTAATGAATAACATTCGCAATAACAGTAAAAATTGCACTGCCCGCACAAAAGAACAAAGATCTAGATTTTTCTGGTCGCATGTTTATTGCAATGACGACCGTTGAAATGGGAGCGTAGTAGCACACATGGATTTAAAACATACGGTATTCTTGACAGTATTGACAATAAAACAGTAAACTTTTGAAAAAAATCCGATGTTTTACGTGTTTTACCACCTATGATTTTGAATTTATATTTTTTTTTCACTGAATAAGAAGTTGTCCGCTATCAGCTGGGTAATAACATGATTTCCAGTAATACCCCCATTTGAAATTTGCTCGTGTTTGCAAGGTCAATGAAATAGCTCACTTGTGACTAAAACATGGAGAATTTTTTGTTTATGCGCTGAAAAGTCGCACAGAAAAAACACCTTAAGTGTAAATTGCCGTAAATAGGAAATCGGCAGAAATACATGTACAATGAAATGAAATAGTGTGCGCCATCGAATGATATCCATGTACCGTCTGCGTAAGGAATATATCACATGCTAAAAAAATTTGTAGTTTGTTTTTTTTATTCAGAAAGTCAACAAAACTTTCCGACAATCAAACATCATTAACATGGCTATACGCGAGGCCGTTGGACGCTCTCCAACTTTATACAAGCAAAGGACACCGCATGAGAGTGGGCGGGTCCTAATCAACCAATTAAAACGCTTGTTTTATAAAACGAAATCCGTGATTCAAATTGTTCAATTGTCAAATCCAACAGTATCATCACTCAATGCAACGCTATTTCGACTGGAGTGTATACTTTGAAGCGAAATTTGCGATAATATACCAGGTTATTGTACTTACATGAAAAATAGATTCAATACAGCAAAGGTTAAATCTGGCGGGATAGTTTTAGCCGTTAAGGTCATACGCAACGTAGTTTGAACTTTATTGGGTTCTTCCCTGGAGTTGAAGAATTCCACTAAAGGAAGGACCTGTGTGGAATACTTTTATTGTCTATTTATGGATTTGTACACTTCTTCTACAACAAATTTTGATGAAAAAAAATATCTGGAGTTTATGTTTTGTAATTTTGGTACATTTTTCTTTGATAAATGCAAAAATTTTCATAATCTGATATCTTTTCAAAACCCCTGGTAACACATGCTGATTTTTTGTCTAAAAACATGTAATGGTATTATAAGTATAAATTTAGAATATCTTGAAAAATTATCAGTAGGTAAGGTACCTTGCGTTTGTCCTTAAAGTAGATTTTGTTAAATTTTTTAGTGTACATAATACATGTTTCTCATATGTCTACTAGTTGTCAGTTGCCAAAACTTTGTTTAATCTACCAAATGACATTCTGTTTGGAGCTGTATATATACCCCCTGAAAATACAAAATATGCATCAAAAGATTGTTTCTAGAAATAGAGAGAGAATTGTTTAATCTCTCACATGACACTTATTCTTCCTTTTTATTACGTCATTTTAATGCCCGTGTGGGTAAACTGCAAGACTATATAAATGCATGTTTTTTAAACTATGAAATCAATAAGCTATTTTTTTTTACCGTTTTAAAAATTAAATTAATATATATATACATATTTTTTTTTTACAAAAATCAGGTTGGCTTAGCAAACCCCTCTAGTTTTGACAGATTCTCCAGTTTATGTAATTTTTTTCTTCAGTTTGAAATTTCATTAATTGTACACGTGTGTTGTATTCCAATATTATATTGACAGTATATACTCAAGTAAGTTGAAAAGCACTAGTAAGGAATTCTAAAAAGAATTCAATTTTTAAAAATTTTGCACATTAGTTGTACATGTATCTTGGAAGTCAGCTTGACATATTATGACTAAATTAATTGTAAAGTAAAGACAACTTGAAGTCAACTGCTTGTATTCCTAAAATTGTCAGATTTAACATTTTATTTTAAAGCAAAGTCTAAAGTCTTGTGTTAAAGTTAAATTAAATTGGAAACATTTCATTAAAAATTTGTGATGATCAGTCTTTAAGAAAGCTACAAAAAGTACCCCCAAAATGCTGGAAAATGCACCATTTAGAACCATTTAAAACAAAATTTTCTCGGGGAGAATTAGACCAGAAGTAAAGAATACAAGAATACAATGGAGAAATGTATTAAAGGACATACTTTATCTATAACCTCAAAATAAGAAAATCCACAGAAAAGTAAATTTAAAGAATATTGGAGAATTTAAATAGTTCGAAGGCTAGATTTAAAACTGAAGTCGCTATCAAATCAATTACGATTTTTGAAAAAACTTAATGAATCTAAATATGATGAAGTTGTTGTTGATGATTATGATGTCAATCTCGATAATAACACCCTTTTAAATTGTCATATCTCTGCAGAAAAAATCTTGCAAGCAGTTAACAAACTGAAAAATAATGATGCTCTAGGATATGATCAAATCTGTCAAGAATATTTAAGTGCAACAATATCAAGTTTTTTGCCACTATATGTAGATCTTTTCAATGTAATTTTTGATACCGGTTAAATACCTGAGGAATGGCTTATTGGTATCGTAAAGGGGGATGTACAAGCCATATTGGATCAAGTCTAGTGTGAAATAAGAAATACCAAGAATGTGCTTAATACTCTACTAAACTAGCCCAAAGTTACTCAAAGTGCTAAATAAATGCACTCATTACCTACTGTTAGAGACCAAAATTAGTAAATAATTAAGTTTATTTTGTTTTAATTAGAAGTAAATTAATCATGTTAGAACTGCGCAGCTACAGCATTCACGAGATGAAAAATGCATTGAAAATGATGTCAGTTCGATTCATTGATAATATGGCTACAACCATTTGTTTCGCTTTTTTCTTGTCATTATCTATAATTCTTGAAAATTTGATTGTTCATATGGGGTTCTTTCTTAGGCATGGTGTTTATTTCGACCGCCATTCCTCTGTCACACAGACTTCGAATAACATTGATTTTAGGATAAATGTGACCATAATAACATCAAGACCAGACATTACTAAGTAATAATCATTAGGTTATATGACTTACTAACTTTTATTTGTTGCATCGCATCGTCTGATTAATTAAAAAGCGCGATTTTAACCCCACTCCAGCAAAACTTCCACTGAGCACGTGGTTGACATGTGCATATATCTGTTGTGGATAGATGAGTTTATTACCGAATACCATGATTATATTTAATTTTTCATGGAATAAGTCTTGATAATTTCTTGGTTTCTTTAAAACTTTTTAAAAAGATAAAAAGTATCCTAAACATAATTATGTGTTACGGCGGGTCTCTTTTCTGTGTTAAAAGTTATTTTCAAATGGGGCACTGCAAGGAGGATGCTTAGCATTTAACAGGTCGGAGAGAATACTCGAAATCGGGTATTATCCGTGAAATCGCGTATGATACTCGATATCAGGGTATCGTTGAATCCGCGAAATCGGGTATTCCGTGCAACTTTCTATAAAAACTAAAGAGTAAAGCAACGGCGCATTATGCCAGTTACTGTTACTTGTACATCAGTATCTTGTGGATTTATTTTTATAAAACCTAATTCATACGGTTGTCAAATAAGTTTAAAATCACACGACAAACACTGCTGGGGTAACAAAGAGGACATAATGGCGTTATTATTTTTCAATATAATTTCTAAAAACAAATAACTACACTTCGTTTGTCTTTATTTCCCATTAAAGTATTCCATATACTTAATTTTCTAATTTGTGCACTATCCACAAGACGTGAAACTTAAAAAAAAATTAAACGACTAACGCCGTGTTATGTATTTTTGCTGAAAAAAATGTATGGCGTCCCTTTCACGTGAAATAAAATTTCCCAACAGT
>NW_026930320.1:0-42385 GCF_032062105.1 Saccostrea cuccullata
TGACAGGATGCGCAGCAAGCAGCAGAGCCCAGCCCAGCCCTTCGCAGCCCAGCCCCGGATCCAGCGCAGCCCACACCAGCCAGCCCATCCCACCAGGAGATCCAGTGCCGCGACCAGGCAGCCTAACAGAGAAGCATTTTGAATTTATTTCTTTCCTTCTCTCTCTTCTCTATCTTCTTAGCACTTTCCTAATCTAACACAACTAACCATCCCCTACCCCTTAACATTGATTTTGTTGTAATTTCCTTGAATTTGTGTGCTTTGTTTCATTGTTTTGAATTTTTACTAATCTCGTCTCAGTTGTATATTTTCAGGCACTCGGACGTGGTACAACGCGGGAGCACTCAGCCAGCCTCCAGCCAGCCAGCCACAGATGAAGAGGAAGGAGCCCATTGCCCAGCTTTGTCTAGCGGCTTACATTTGCCAAGGCGGTGAGTAAAGGGCTGCTTTTGTAGCACATCTGGATCCCTGTTTTGCATTATAACTTGATCAGAGCAGCTATTGCTTTTCTTTTGACCTCCTGATTTTTTGTGTTTTCAGGAGCGTCGATCCCACCGAGAGGTTCAGCAGCATTCTGGGGAACAAGGATCGACTGCGACCGCACATGGAAGAGAGGGTAAGATTCGTGTCCACCCTGAATTTACGGTGTTGATTGATCTTTTCCTCATCTCACTTGATTAAATCTGTGATCTCTTGATGTCTTGTCTTTCTACTGTAGATATGCGATGTGATGCAGCCCTCTGTTCCCAGTCCTTTGAAGAGGAGTCTGCCAACCCAGGGACGGTAAGATACTTTGTGCACGCCTCGCGCTCTGTGAACTTTCTTCATTTTGACTCTTTCAGTCTTGGCACACTTTTTTTGACTTCTCCACCTTTGGTGTCGACAGGTCAGGGTTTGGCTGTTGTGGATTCCCAGATGATTATCGGACTGCAGCCTGCCAGAGGAAGTATGCAGAGTTCAGGGACGTACTGCGGCCAACTCCGGCGTTGAAGGTAAGCCGATGCGCAATCGGTGTACACGGTTTATTCTGTGGATTTTGTTACCCCTTCCTTGTTTTGGGAGTGTTTCTTAGGGTTTGACCTGTGGACATCTTTGTTAACAGGTACGGGGTTGGACTGGCCTGGTTGCGTGGAAGAAGAGCAGACCGTCACCAGTAGCAGCAGTTCTGTGATGCACTGCGGTCAATCCCTGACGTGCAGGTAAGATGCAGCACATCTTGCAGTGTGTCCACTATCTTTACAATGTGTTTGTGATGAAAGATATCATAACTTTGCTCTTTACACTTGCTGAAATGTTGTTAACTGTAAGAAGTTGTTTTGATGTCTTGATTTTGCTTTGTTAGCAGAGGAGGAGATGTATGCTGACCCGGGAGGATCCCAACAGCAGTCAAGCAGGGAAGAGGAGGTAAGATTCACTGTGTATATCTGGCCGCCTTTTGTGATCTTGACCTTGCCAAATGATGTTGACCGTATCAGCATTTGACCTCTTGACTTGCAATTGACAGGATGCGCAGCAAGCAGCAGAGCCCAGCCCAGCCCTTCGCAGCCCAGATCCAGCGCAGCCCACACCAGCCAGCCCATCCCACCAGGAGATCCAGTGCCGCGACCAGGCAGCCTAACAGAGAAGCTTTTTGAATTTATTTCTTTCCTTCTGTCTCTTCTCTATCTTCTTAGCACTTTCCTAATCTAACACAACTAACCATCCCCTACCCCTTAACATTGATTTTGTTGTAATTTCCTTGAATTTGTGTGCTTTGTTTCATTGTTTTGAATTTTTACTAATCTCGTCTCAGTTGTATATTTTCAGGCACTCGGACGTGGTACAACGCGGGAGCACCCAGCCAGCCAGCCTCCAGCCAGCCAGCCACAGATGAAGAGGAAGGAGCCCATTGCCCAGCTTTGTCTAGCGGCTTACATTTGCCAAGGCGGTGAGTAAAGGGCTGCTTTTGTAGCACATCTGGATCCCTGTTTTGCATTATAACTTGATCAGAGCAGCTATTGCTTTTCTTTTGACCTCCTGATTTTCTGTGTTTTCAGGAGCGTCGATCCCACCGAGAGGTTCAGCAGCATTCTGGGGAGCAACGATCGACTGCGACCGCACATGGAAGAGAGGGTAAGATGGGTGTCCAACCTGAATTTAAGGTGTTGATTTATCTTTTCCTCATCTCACTTGATTAAATCTGTGATCTCTTGATGTCTTGTCTTTCTACTGTAGATATGCGATGTGATGCAGCCCTCTGTTCCCAGTCCTTTGAAGAGGAGTCTGCCAACCCAGGGACGGTAAGATACTTTGTGCACGCCTCGCGCTCTGTGAACTTTCTTCATTTTGACTCTTTCAGTCTTGGCACACTTTTTTGACTTCACCTTTGGTGTCAACAGGTCAGGGTTTGGCTGTTGTGGTTTCCCAGATGATTAGCGGACTGCAGCCTGCCAGAGAAAGTATGCAGAGTTCAGGGACGTACTGCGGCCAACTCCGGCGTTGAAGGTAAGCCGATGCGCAATCGGTGTACACGGTTTATTCTGTGGATTTTGTTACCCCTTCCTTGTTTTGGGAGTGTTTCTTAGGGTTTGACCTGTGGACATCTTTGTTAACAGGTACGGGGTTGGACTGGCCTGGTTGCGTGGAAGAAGAGCAGACCGTCACCAGTAGCAGCAGTTCTGTGATGCACTGCGGTCAATCCCTGACGTGCAGGTAAGATGCAGCACATCTTGCAGTGTGTCCACTTTCTTTACAATGTGTTTGTGTTGAAAGATATCATAACTTTGCTCTTTACACTCGCTGAAATTTTGTTAACTGGAAGAAGTTGTTTTGATGTCTTGATTTTGCTTTGTTAGCAGAAGTGGAGATGTACGCTGACCCGGGAGGATCCCAACAGCAGTCAAGCAGAGAAGAGGAGGTAAGATTCACAGTGTATGTCTTGCAGCCTTTTGTGACCTTGACCTTGCCAAATGATGTTGACCGTATCAGCATTTGACCTCTTGACTTGCAATTGACAGGATGCGCAGCAAGCAGCAGAGCCCAGCCCAGCCCTTCGCAGCCCAGCCCCGGATCCAGCGCAGCCCACACCAGCCAGCCCATCCCACCAGAGAGATCCAGTGCCGCTACCAGGCAGCCTAACAGAGAAGCATTTTGAATTTATTTCTTTCCTTCTGTCTCTTCTCTATCTTCTTAGCACTTTCCTAATCTAACACAACTAACCATCCCCTACCCCTTAACATTGATTTTGTTGTAATTTCCTTGAATTTGTGTGCTTTGTTTCATTGTTTTGAATTTTTACTAATCTCGTCTCAGTTGTATATTTTCAGTCACTCGGACGTGGTACAACGCGGGGGCACCCAGCCAGCCAGCCTCCAGCCAGCCAGCCACAGATGAAGAGGAAGGAGCCCATTGCCCAGCTTTGTCTAGCGGCTTACATTTGCCAAGGCGGTGAGTAAAGGGCTGCTTTTGTAGCACATCTGGATCCCTGTTTTGCATTATAACTTGATCAGAGCAGCTATTGCTTTTCTTTTGACCTCCTGATTTTCTGTGTTTTCAGGAGCGTCGATCCCACCGAGAGGTTCAGCAGCATTCTGGGGAGCAACGATCGACTGCGACCGCACATGGAAGAGAGGGTAAGATTCGTGTCCAACCTGAATTTACGGTGTTGATTTATCTTTTCCTCATCTCACTTGATTAAATCTGTGATCTCTTGAGGACTTGTCTTTCCACTGTAGATATGCGATGTGATGCAGCCCTCTGTTCCCAGTCCTTTGAAGAGGAGTCTGCCAACCCAGGGACGGTAAGATACTTTGTGCACGCCTCGCGCTCTGTGAACTTTCTTCATTTTGACTCTTTCAGTCTTGGCACACTTTTTTGACTTCACCTTTGGTGTCAACAGGTCAGGGTTTGGCTGTTGTGGTTTCCCAGATGATTAGCGGACTGCAGCCTGCCAGAGGAAGTGCAGAGTTCAGGGACGTACTGCGGCCAACTCCGGCGTTGAAGGTAAGCCGATGCGCAATCGGTGTACACGGTTTATTCTGTGGATTTTGTTACCCCTTCCTTGTTTTGGGAGTGTTTCTTAGGGTTTGACCTGTGGACATCTTTGTTAACAGGTACGGGGTTGGACTGGCCTGGTTGCGTGGAAGAAGAGCAGACCGTCACCAGTAGCAGCAGTTCTGTGATGCACTGCGGTCAATCCCTGACGTGCAGGTAAGATGCAGCACATCTTGCAGTGTGTCCACTTTCTTTACAATGTGTTTGTGTTGAAAGATATCATAACTTTGCTCTTAACACTCGCTGAAATTTTGTTAACTGGAAGAAGTTGTTTTGATGTCTTGATTTTGCTTTGTTAGCAGAAGTGGAGATGTATGCTGACCCGGGAGGATCCCAACAGCAGTCAAGCAGGGAAGAGGAGGTAAGATTCACTGTGTATATCTTGCAGCCTTTTGTGATCTTGACCTTGCCAAATGATGTTGACCGTATCAGCATTTGACCTCTTGACTTGCAATTGACAGGATGCGCAGCAAGCAGCAGAGCCCAGCCCAGCCCTTCGCAGCCCAGCCCCGGATCCAGCGCAGCCCACACCAGCCAGCCCATCCCACCAGGAGATCCAGTGCCGCGACCAGGCAGCCTAACAGAGAAGCTTTTTGAATTTATTTCTTTCCTTCTGTCTCTTCTCTATCTTCTTAGCACTTTCCTAATCTAACACAACTAACCATCCCCTACCCCTTAACATTGATTTTGTTGTAATTTCCTTGAATTTGTGTGCTTTGTTTCATTGTTTTGAATTTTTACTAATCTCGTCTCAGTTGTATATTTTCAGGCACTCGGACGTGGTACAACGCGGGAGCACCCAGCCAGCCAGCCTCCAGCCAGCCAGCCACAGATGAAGAGGAAGGAGCCCATTGCCCAGCTTTGTCTAGCGGCTTACATTTGCCAAGGCGGTGAGTAAAGGGCTGCTTTTGTAGAACATCTGGATCCCTGTTTTGCATTATAACTTGATCAGAGCAGCTATTGCTTTTCTTTTGACCTCCTGATTTTTTGTGTTTTCAGGAGCGTCGATCCCACCGAGAGGTTCAGCAGCATTCTGGGGAACAAGGATCGACTGCGACCGCACATGGAAGAGAGGGTAAGATTCGTGTCCAACCTGAATTTACGGTGTTGATTTATCTTTTCCTCATCTCACTTGATTAAATCTGTGATCTCTTGAGGACTTGTCTTTCCACTGTAGATATGCGATGTGATGCAGCCCTCTGTTCCCAGTCCTTTGAAGAGGAGTCTGCCAACCCAGGGACGGTAAGATACTTTGTGCACGCCTCGCGCTCTGTGAACTTTCTTCATTTTGACTCTTTCAGTCTTGGCACACTTTTTTGACTTCACCTTTGGTGTCAACAGGTCAGGGTTTGGCTGTTGTGGATTCCCAGATGATTAGCGGACTGCAGCCTGCCAGAGGAAGTATGCAGAGTTCAGGGACGTACTGCGGCCAACTCCGGCGTTGAAGGTAAGCCGATGCGCAATCGGTGTACACGGTTTATTCTGTGGATTTTGTTACCCCTTCCTTGTTTTGGGAGTGTTTCTTAGGGTTTGACCTGTGGACATCTTTGTTAACAGGTACGGGGTTGGACTGGCCTGGTTGCGTGGAAGAAGAGCAGACCGTCACCAGTAGCAGCAGTTCTGTGATGCACTGCGGTCAATCCCTGACGTGCAGGTAAGATGCAGCACATCTTGCAGTGTGTCCACTTTCTTTACAATGTGTTTGTGATGAAAGATATCATAACTTTGCTCTTTACACTCGCTGAAATTTTGTTAACTGGAAGAAGTTGTTTTGATGTCTTGATTTTGCTTTGTTAGCAGAGGAGGAGATGTATGCTGACCCGGGAGGATCCCAACAGCAGTCAAGCAGGGAAGAGGAGGTAAGATTCACTGTGTATATCTGGCCGCCTTTTGTGATCTTGACCTTGCCAAATGATGTTGACCGTATCAGCATTTGACCTCTTGACTTGCAATTGACAGGATGCGCAGCAAGCAGCAGAGCCCAGCCCAGCCCTTCGCAGCCCAGCCCCGGATCCAGCGCAGCCCACACCAGCCAGCCCATCCCACCAGGAGATCCAGTGCCGCGACCAGGCAGCCTAACAGAGAAGCATTTTGAATTTATTTCTTTCCTTCTGTCTCTTCTCTATCTTCTTAGCACTTTCCTAATCTAACACAACTAACCATCCCCTACCCCTTAACATTGATTTTGTTGTAATTTCCTTGAATTTGTGTGCTTTGTTTCATTGTTTTGAATTTTTACTAATCTCGTCTCAGTTGTATATTTTCAGGCACTCGGACGTGGTACAACGCGAGAGTACTCAGCCAGCCTCCAGCCAGCCAGCCACAGATGAAGAGGAAGGAGCCCATTGCCCAGCTTTGTCTAGCGGCTTACATTTGCCAAGGCGGTGAGTAAAGGGCTGCTTTTGTAGCACATCTGGATCCCTGTTTTGCATTATAACTTGATCAGAGCAGCTATTGCTTTTCTTTTGACCTCCTGATTTTTTGTGTTTTCAGGAGCGTCGATCCCACCGAGAGGTTCAGCAGCATTCTGGGGAACAAGGATCGACTGCGACCGCACATGGAAGAGAGGGTAAGATTCGTGTCCACCCTGAATTTACGGTGTTGATTGATCTTTTCCTCATCTCACTTGATTAAATCTGTGATCTCTTGATGTCTTGTCTTTCTACTGTAGATATGCGATGTGATGCAGCCCTCTGTTCCCAGTCCTTTGAAGAGGAGTCTGCCAACCCAGGGACGGTAAGATACTTTGTGCACGCCTCGCGCTCTGTGAACTTTCTTCATTTTGACTCTTTCAGTCTTGGCACACTTTTTTGACTTCACCTTTGGTGTCAACAGGTCAGGGTTTGGCTGTTGTGGATTCCCAGATGATTATCGGACTGCAGCCTGCCAGAGGAAGTATGCAGAGTTCAGGGACGTACTGCGGCCAACTCCGGCGTTGAAGGTAAGCCGATGCGCAATCGGTGTACACGGTTTATTCTGTGGATTTTGTTACCCCTTCCTTGTTTTGGGAGTGTTTCTTAGGGTTTGACCTGTGGACATCTTTGTTAACAGGTACGGGGTTGGACTGGCCTGGTTGCGTGGAAGAAGAGCAGACCGTCACCAGTAGCAGCAGTTCTGTGATGCACTGCGGTCAATCCCTGACGTGCAGGTAAGATGCAGCACATCTTGCAGTGTGTCCACTATCTTTACAATGTGTTTGTGATGAAAGATATCATAACTTTGCTCTTTACACTCGCTGAAATTTTGTTAACTGTAAGAAGTTGTTTTGATGTCTTGATTTTGCTTTGTTAGCAGAAGAGGAGATGTATGCTGACCCGGGAGGATCCCAACAGCAGTCAAGCAGGGAAGAGGAGGTAAGATTCACTGTGTATATCTGGCCGCCTTTTGTGATCTTGACCTTGCCAAATGATGTTGACCGTATCAGCATTTGACCTCTTGACTTGCAATTGACAGGATGCGCAGCAAGCAGCAGAGCCCAGCCCAGCCCTTCGCAGCCCAGCCCCGGATCCAGCGCAGCCCACACCAGCCAGCCCATCCCACCAGGAGATCCAGTGCCGCGACCAGGCAGCCTAACAGAGAAGCATTTTGAATTTATTTCTTTCCTTCTGTCTCTTCTCTATCTTCTTAGCACTTTCCTAATCTAACACAACTAACCATCCCCTACCCCTTAACATTGATTTTGTTGTAATTTCCTTGAATTTGTGTGCTTTGTTTCATTGTTTTGAATTTTTACTAATCTCGTCTCAGTTGTATATTTTCAGGCACTCGGACGTGGTACAACGCGGGAGCACTCAGCCAGCCTCCAGCCAGCCAGCCACAGATGAAGAGGAAGGAGCCCATTGCCCAGCTTTGTCTAGCGGCTTACATTTGCCAAGGCGGTGAGTAAAGGGCTGCTTTTGTAGCACATCTGGATCCCTGTTTTGCATTATAACTTGATCAGAGCAGCTATTGCTTTTCTTTTGACCTCCTGATTTTTTGTGTTTTCAGGAGCGTCGATCCCACCGAGAGGTTCAGCAGCATTCTGGGGAACAAGGATCGACTGCGACCGCACATGGAAGAGAGGGTAAGATTCGTGTCCACCCTGAATTTACGGTGTTGATTGATCTTTTCCTCATCTCACTTGATTAAATCTGTGATCTCTTGATGTCTTGTCTTTCTACTGTAGATATGCGATGTGATGCAGCCCTCTGTTCCCAGTCCTTTGAAGAGGAGTCTGCCAACCCAGGGACGGTAAGATACTTTGTGCACGCCTCGCGCTCTGTGAACTTTCTTCATTTTGACTCTTTCAGTCTTGGCACACTTTTTTGACTTCACCTTTGGTGTCAACAGGTCAGGGTTTGGCTGTTGTGGTTTCCCAGATGATTAGCGGACTGCAGCCTGCCAGAGGAAGTATGCAGAGTTCAGGGACGTACTGCGGCCAACTCCGGCGTTGAAGGTAAGCCGATGCGCAATCGGTGTACACGGTTTATTCTGTGGATTTTGTTACCCCTTCCTTGTTTTGGGAGTGTTTCTTAGGGTTTGACCTGTGGACATCTTTGTTAACAGGTACGGGGTTGGACTGGCCTGGTTGCGTGGAAGAAGAGCAGACCGTCACCAGTAGCAGCAGTTCTGTGATGCACTGCGGTCAATCCCTGACGTGCAGGTAAGATGCAGCACATCTTGCAGTGTGTCCACTATCTTTACAATGTGTTTGTGATGAAAGATATCATAACTTTGCTCTTTACACTCGCTGAAATTTTGTTAACTGGAAGAAGTTGTTTTGATGTCTTGATTTTGCTTTGTTAGCAGAAGTGGAGATGTATGCTGACCCGGGAGGATCCCAACAGCAGTCAAGCAGAGAAGAGGAGGTAAGATTCACAGTGTATATCTTGCAGCCTTTTGTGACCTTGACCTTGCCAAATGATCTTGACCGTATCAGCATTTGACCTCTTGACTTGCAATTGACAGGATGCGCAGCAAGCAGCAGAGCCCAGCCCAGCCCAGCCCTTCGCAGCCCAGCCCCGGATCCAGCGCAGCCCACACCAGCCAGCCCATCCCACCAGGAGATCCAGTGCCGCGACCAGGCAGCCTAACAGAGAAGCATTTTGAATTTATTTCTTTCCTTCTGTCTCTTCTCTATCTTCTTAGCACTTTCCTAATCTAACACAACTAACCATCCCCTACCCCTTAACATTGATTTTGTTGTAATTTCCTTGAATTTGTGTGCTTTGTTTCATTGTTTTGAATTTTTACTAATCTCGTCTCAGTTGTATATTTTCAGGCACTCGGACGTGGTACAACGCGGGAGCACTCAGCCAGCCTCCAGCCAGCCAGCCACAGATGAAGAGGAAGGAGCCCATTGCCCAGCTTTGTCTAGCGGCTTACATTTGCCAAGGCGGTGAGTAAAGGGCTGCTTTTGTAGCACATCTGGATCCCTGTTTTGCATTATAACTTGATCAGAGCAGCTATTGCTTTTCTTTTGACCTCCTGATTTTTTGTGTTTTCAGGAGCGTCGATCCCACCGAGAGGTTCAGCAGCATTCTGGGGAACAAGGATCGACTGCGACCGCACATGGAAGAGAGGGTAAGATTCGTGTCCACCCTGAATTTACGGTGTTGATTGATCTTTTCCTCATCTCACTTGATTAATGATCTCTTGATGTCTTGTCTTTCTACTGTAGATATGCGACGTGATGCAGCCCTCTGTTCCCAGTCCTCTGAAGAGGAGTCTGCCAACCCAGGGACGGTAAGATACTTTGTGCACGCCTCGCGCTCTGTGAACTTTCTTCATTTTGACTCTTTCAGTCTTGGCACACTTTTTTGACTTCACCTTTGGTGTCAACAGGTCAGGGTTTGGCTGTTGTGGATTCCCAGATGATTAGCGGACTGCAGCCTGCCAGAGGAAGTATGCAGAGTTCAGGGACGTACTGCGGCCAACTCCGGCGTTGAAGGTAAGCCGATGCGCAATCGGTGTACACGGTTTATTCTGTGGATTTTGTTACCCCTTCCTTGTTTTGGGAGTGTTTCTTAGGGTTTGACCTGTGGACATCTTTGTTAACAGGTACGGGGTTGGACTGGCCTGGTTGCGTGGAAGAAGAGCAGACCGTCACCAGTAGCAGCAGTTCTGTGATGCACTGCGGTCAATCCCTGACGTGCAGGTAAGATGCAGCACATCTTGCAGTGTGTCCACTTTCTTTACAATGTGTTTGTGATGAAAGATATCATAACTTTGCTCTTTACACTCGCTGAAATTTTGTTAACTGGAAGAAGTTGTTTTGATGTCTTGATTTTGCTTTGTTAGCAGAAGTGGAGATGTATGCTGACCCGGGAGGATCCCAACAGCAGTCAAGCAGAGAAGAGGAGGTAAGATTCACAGTGTATGTCTTGCAGCCTTTTGTGACCTTGACCTTGCCAAATGATGTTGACCGTATCAGCATTTGACCTCTTGACTTGCAATTGACAGGATGCGCAGCAAGCAGCAGAGCCCAGCCCAGCCCTTCGCAGCCCAGCCCCAGATCCAGCGCAGCCCACACCAGCCAGCCCATCCCCCCAGAGAGATCCAGTGCCGCTACCAGGCAGCCTAACAGAGAAGCATTTTGAATTTATTTCTTTCCTTCTGTCTCTTCTCTATCTTCTTAGCACTTTCCTAATCTAACACAACTAACCATCCCCTACCCCTTAACATTGATTTTGTTGTAATTTCCTTGAATTTGTGTGCTTTGTTTCATTGTTTTGAATTTTTACTAATCTCGTCTCAGTTGTATATTTTCAGGCACTCGGACGTGGTACAACGCGGGAGCACCCAGCCAGCCAGCCTCCAGCCAGCCAGCCACAGATGAAGAGGAAGGAGCCCATTGCCCAGCTTTGTCTAGCGGCTTACATTTGCCAAGGCGGTGAGTAAAGGGCTGCTTTTGTAGCACATCTGGATCCCTGTTTTGCATTATAACTTGATCAGAGCAGCTATTGCTTTTCTTTTGACCTCCTGATTTTCTGTGTTTTCAGGAGCGTCGATCCCACCGAGAGGTTCAGCAGCATTCTGGGGAGCAACGATCGACTGCGACCGCACATGGAAGAGAGGGTAAGATTCGTGTCCAACCTGAATTTACGGTGTTGATTTATCTTTTCCTCATCTCACTTGATTATATCTGTGATCTCTTGATGTCTTGTCTTTCTACTGTAGATATGCGGTGTGATGCATCCCTCTGTTCACAGTCCTTTGAAGAGGAGTCTGCCAACCCAGGGACGGTAAGATACTTTGTGCACGCCTCGCGCTCTGTGAACTTTCTTCATTTTGACTCTTTCAGTCTTGGCACACTTTTTTGACTTCTCCACCTTTGGTGTCAACAGGTCAGGGTTTGGCTGTTGTGTATTCCCAGATGATTAGTGGACTGCAGCCTGCCAGAGGAAGTGCGCACAGTTCAGGGACGTACTGCGGCCAACTCCGGCGTTGAAGGTACGCCGGTGCGCCAGCGGTGTACACGGTTTATTCTGTGGACTTAATTTGTTACTTTCCTTGTTTTGGGAGTGTTTCTTGGGGTTTGACCTGTGGACATCTTCGTTAACAGATACGGGGTTGGACTGACCTGGTTGCATGGAAGAAGAGCAGACTGTCACCAGTAGGCAGCAGTTCTGTGATGCACTGCGGTCAATCCCTGACGTGCAGGTAAGATGCAGCACATCTTGCAGTGTGTCCACTTTCTTTACTGTGTGTTTGTGTTGAAAGATATCATAACTTTGCTCTTAACACTCGCTGAAATTTTGTTAACTGGAAGAAGTTGTTTTGATGTCTTGATTTTGCTTTGTTAGCAGAGAGGAGGTGTATGCTGACCCGGGAGGATCCCAACAGCAGTCAAGAAGGGAAGAGGAGGTAAGATTCACACTGTACATCTTTGTCTCAGCCTTTTGTGATCTTGACCTTGCCAAATGATTTTGACCATATCAGCATTTGACCTCTTGACTTCCAATTGACAGGATGCGCAGCAAGCAGCAGAGCCCAGCCCAGCCCTTCGCAGCCCAGCCCGGATCCAGCGCAGCCCACACCAGCCAGCCCATCCCCACCAGAGATCCAAGTGCCGCTACCAGGCAGCCTAACAGAGAAGCATTTTGAATTTATTTCTTTCCTTCTGTCTCTTCTCTGTCTTCTAGCACTTCCCTAATCTAACACAACTAACCATCCCCTACCCCTTAACATTGATTTTGTTGTAATTTCCTTGAATTTGTGTGCTTTGTTTCATTGTTTTGAATTTTTACTAATCTCGTCTCAGTTGTATATTTTCAGGCACTCGGACGTGGTACAACGCGGGAGCACCCAGCCAGCCAGCCAGCCACAGATGAAGAGGAAGGAGCCCATTGCCCAGCTTTGTCTAGCGGCTTACATTTGCCAAGGCGGTGAGTAAAGGGCTGCTTTTGTAGCACATCTGGATCCCTGTTTTGCATTATAACTTGATCAGAGCAGCTATTGTTTTTCTTTTGACCTCCTGACTTTTTGTGTTTTCAGGAGCGTCGATCCCACCGAGAGGTTCAGCAGCATTCTGGGGAACAAGGATCGACTGCGACCGCACATGGAAGAGAGGGTAAGATTGGTGTCCAACCTGAATTTACTGTGTTGATTTATCTTTTCCTCATCTCACTTGATGAAGACTGTGATCTCTTGATGTCTTGTCTTTCTACTGTAGATATGCAGTGTGATGCATCCCTCTGTTCACAGTCCTTTGAAGAGGAGTCTGCCAACCCAGGGACGGTAAGATACTTTGTGCACACGTTGCACTCTGTGAACTTTCTTCATTTTGAGTCTTTAGTCTTGGCACACTTTTTTGACTTCTCCACCTTTGGTGTTAACAGGTCAGGGTTAGGCTGTTGTGGATTCCCAGATGATTGTGGACTGCAGCCTGCCAGAAGAAGTGCATGCAGAGTTCAGGGACGTACTGCGGCCAACTCCAGCATTGAAGGTAAGCGGATGCGCAATCGGTGTACACCGGTTTATTCTGTGGACTTTTGTTACCCCTTCCTTGTTTTGGGAGTGTGTTCTTGGGGTTTGACCTGTGGACAATCTTTGTTAACAGGTACGGGGTTGGACTGGCCTGGTTGCGTGGAAGAAGAGCAGACCGTCACCAGTAGGCAGCAGTTCTGTGATGCACTGCGGTCAATCCCTGACGTGCAGGTAAGATGCAGTGTGCACATCTTGCAGTGTGTCCACTTTCATTACTGTGTGTTTGTGTTGAAAGATATCATAACTTTGCTCTTTGCACTCGCTGAAATTTTGTTAACTGTAGGAATTTGTTTTGATGTCTTGATTGCTTTGTTAGCAGAAGAAGAGGTGTATGCTGACCGGGAAGGATCCCAACAGCAGTCAAGGAGAGAAGAGGAGGTAAGATTCACACTGTACATCTTACAGGCTTTCGTGATCTTTACCTTGGCAAATGATGTTGACTGTATCAGCATTTGACCTCTTGACTTTCAATTGACAGGATGCGCAGCAAGCAGCAGAGCCCAGCCCAGCCCAGCCCAGCCCACCGCAGCCCAGCCCAACCCAGTCCAGCCGAGGATCCAATTCCGCTACCAGGAAGCCTAACAGAGAAGCATTTTGAATTTATTTCTTTCCTTCTGTCTCTTCTCTGTCTTCTCAGCACTTCCACTAAATCTAAAAAAACTAACCATCCCCTACCCCTTAACATGATTTTGTTGTAATTTCATTGAATTTGTGTGCTTTTGTTTCTTTGCTTTGAATTTTTACTAATCTCGTCTCAGTTGTATATTTTCTGGCACTCGGACGTGGTACAACGCGGGAGCAGCCAGCCAGCCGCCAGCCAGCCACAGATGAAGAGGAAGGAGCCCATTGCCCGGCTTTGTCTAGCGGCCTAAATTTGCCAAGGCGGTGAGTTACAGGCTGCTTTTGTAGCACTTCCGTATCCCTGTTTTGCATTATAACTTGATCAGAGCAGCTAGGGTTCTTCTTTTGACCTCCTGATTTTCTGTTTTTTCAGGAGCGTCGATCCCACCGAGACGTACAGCAGCATTCTGGGAGCAAGGATCGACTGCGACCGCACATGGAAGAGAGGGTAAGATTCATGTCCAACCTGAATTTAGTGTGTTGATTTATTTTTTCCTCATCTCACTTGATGAAGACTGTGATCTCTCTTGATGTCTTGTCTTTCTACTTGTAGATATGCAGTGTGATGCAGCCCTCCATTCCCAGTCCTTTGAAGAGGAGTCTGCCAACCCAGGGACGGTAAGATACTTTGTGCACGCCTCGCACACTGTGAACTTTCTTCATTTTGACTCTTTAGTCTTAGCACACTTTTTTGACTTCTCCACATTTGATGTTAACAGGTCAGGGTTAGGCTGTTGTGGATTCCCAGATGAAGTGTGGACCGCAGCCTGCCAGAAGAAGTGCAAAGAGTTCAGGGACATACAGCGGCCCACCCCAGCATTGAAGGTAAGAAGATGTGCAATCGGTGTTCACCTGGCAATCTGTGGACTTTTGTTACTCCTTCCTTGTGGTGGGAGTGTGTGTAGCATTGGCTCTGAACTGTCAACATCTTTGTTAACAGGTACGGGCTTGGACACCTTGCGTGGAAGAAGAGCAGACCGACACCAAATCCCTGAGTTGCAGGTAAGACGCAGTGTGCACATCTTGCACTCTGTGCACTTTCAGTCCTGTGTGTTTGTGTTAAACTCTTCTCTTTGCACAGTTAAGAGCACAGTCTGTAATTTTAGTTTGAATAACTCTAGGAAGTTGTTTTGATGTCTTGATTTTGCTTTGTTAGCAGAGAGGAGGTGTATGCTGAACTGGCGAATCCCAACAGCAATCAAGGAGGGAAGAGGAGGTAAGATTCACACTGTACATCTGGAAGCCTTTCATGATCTTTTCCTTGCCAACCGATGTTGGCCATATCAGCATTTGACCTCTTGACTTTCAATTGACAGGATGCGCAGCAAGAAGAAGATCCCACCAGAGCCCAGCCCACCAAAGCCCAGCCCAACCCAGATGTGGATCCAATTCCGCGACCAGGAAGCCTAACAGAGAAGCATTTTGAATTTATTTCCTTCTCTCTGTCTCCTCTCTGTCTCCTCAGCACTTCCACTAAATCTAAAAAAACTAACCATCCCCTACCCCTTAATCTTCATTGAATTTCTGAACTTTGTTTCATTGATTTGAATGTTTACTAATCTCTTCTCAGTTTCTATTTTCAGGCACTCGGACGTGGTACAACGCGGGAGCACCCAGCCAGCCGCCCAGCCACAGATGAAGAGGAAGGAGCCCATCGCCCAGCCTTGTCTAGCAGCCAACATTGGCCAATGCGGTGAGTAACAGGCTGCTTTTGTAGCACTTCCTGGATCCCTCTTTTGCATTATAACTTGATCAGGGCAGCTAGGGTGTTTATTTGACCTCTTGTTTTCCTGTGTTTTCAGGAGCGTTGATCCCACCGAGACGTACAGCAGCATTCTTGGGAGCAGGGATCGACTGCGACCGCACACGGAAGAGAGGGTAAGATTCATGTCCTAGACCTGAATTAAGTGTTTGGTTATTTTTTTCCTCATCTCACTTGATGAAGACTGTGACCTCTCTTGATAGTGTCTTGTCTTTCTACTTTAGGTATGCAGTGTGAGGCAGCCCTCCATTCCCAGCCCTTTGAAGAGGAGACTGCCAAACCCAAGGAAGGTAAGATACTTTGTGCAACACCTCACACACTGTGGACTTTCTTCATTGTCACTGGTTAGTCTTAGCACACTTGTTTGACTTCTGCACATTTGATGTTAACAGGTGCGGGTTAGGCTAGTGTTGATTTCCAGATGAAGTGTGGACCGCAGCCTGCCAGAAGAAGTGCACAGAATTCAGGGACATACAGCGGCCCACCCCAGCATTGAAGGTAAGAAGATGTGCAATCGGTGTTCACCTGGCAATCTGTGGACTTTTGTTACTCCTTCCTTGTGGCGGGAGTGTGTGTAGCATTGGCTCTGAACTGTCGACATCTTTGTTAACAGGTACGGGCTTGGACAGGTTGCGTGGAAGAAGAGCAGACCGACACCAGTAGGCAGCCATTCTGCGATGCATTGCGGTCAATTAATCCCTGAGTTGCAGGTAAGACGCAGTGTGCACATCTTGCACTCTGTGCACTTTCAGTCCTGTGTGTTTGTGTTAAACTCTTCTCTTTGCACAGTTAAGAGCACAGTCTGTAATTTTAGTTTGAATAACTCTAGGAAGTTGTTTTGATGTCTTGATTTTGCTTTGTTAGCAGAGGAGGAGGTGTACGCTGAACTGGACGAATCCCAACAGCAGTCAAGGAGGGAAGAGGAGGTAAGATTCACGCTGTACATCTGGAAGTCTTTCATGATCTTTTTCCTTGCCAACCGATGTTGGCCATATCAGCATTTGACCTCTCGACTTTCAATTGACAGGATGCGCATCAAGAAGAAGATCCCACCAGAGCCCAGCCCACCAAAGCCCAGCCCAACCCAGATGTGGATCCAATTCCGCGACCAGGAAGCCTAACAGAGAAGCATTTTGAATTTATTTCCTTCTCTCTGTCTCCTCTCTGTCTCCTCAGCACTTCCCCTTAATCTAACAAAACTAACCATCCCCTACCCCTTAATCTTCATTGAATTTCTGAGCTTTGTTTCATTGTTTTGAATGTTTACTAATCTCTTCTCAGTTTCTATTTTCAGGCACTCGGACGTGGTACAACGCGGGAGCACCCAGCCAGCCGCCCAGCCACAGATGAAGAGGAAGGAGCCCATCGCCCAGCCTTGTCTAGCAGCCAACATTGGCCAATGCGGTGAGTAACAGGCTGATTTTATAGCACTTCCTGGATCCCTCTTTTGCATTATAACTTGATCAGGGCAGCTAGGGTTGTTTCTTTGACCTCTTGTCTTCGTGTGTTTTCAGGAGCGTTGATCCCACCGAGACGTACAGCAGCATTCTTGGGAGCAGGGATCTACTGCGACCGCACGCGGAAGAGAGGGTAAGATTCATGTCCTAAACCTGAATTAAGTGTTTGGTTATTTTTTTCCTCATCTCACTTGATGAAGACTGTGACCTCTCTTGATAGTGGCTTGTCTTTCTACTTTAGGTGTGCAGTGTGAGGCAGCCCTCCATTCCCAGCCCTTTGAAGAGGAGACTGCCAAATCCACGGATGGTAAGATACTTTGTGCAACACCTCGCACACTGTGGACTTTCTTCGTTTTCACTGGTTAGTCTTAGCACACTTGTTTGACTTCTGCACATTTGATGTTAACAGGTGCGGGTTAGGCTAGTGTTGATTTCCAGATGAAGTGTGGACCGCAGCCTGCCAGAAGAAGTGCACAGAATTCAGGGACATACAGCGGCCCACCCCAGCATTGAAGGTAAGAAGATGTGCAATCGGTGTTCACCTGGCAATCTGTGGACTTTTGTTACTCCTTCCTTGTGGTGGGAGTGTGTGTAGCATTGGCTCTGAACTGTCGACATCTTTGGTAACAGGTACGGGCTTGGACAGGTTGCGTGGAAGAAGAGCAGGCCGACACCAGTAGGCAGCTGTTCTGCGATGCATTGCGGTCAATCCCTGAGTTGCAGGTAAGATGCAGTGTGCACATCTTGCACTCTGTGCACTTTCAGTCCTGTGTGTTTGTGTTAAACTCTTCTCTTTGCACAGTTAAGAGCACAGTCTGTAATTTTAGTTTGAATAACTCTAGGAAGTTGTTTTGATGTCTTGATTTTGCTTTGTTAGCAGAGGAGGAGGTGTACGCTGAACTGGACGAATCCCAACAGCAGTCAAGGAGGGAAGAGGAGGTAAGATTCACGCTGTACATCTGGAAGTCTTTCATGATCTTTTTCCTTGCCAACCGATGTTGGCCATATCAGCATTTGACCTCTCGACTTTCAATTGACAGGATGTGCATCAAGAAGAAGATCCCACCAAAGCCCAGCCCAACCCAGATGTGGATCCAATTCCGCGACCAGGAAGCCTAATAGAGAAGCATTTTGAATTTATTTCCTTCTTTCTGTCTCCTCTCTGTCTCCTCAGCACTTCCACTAAATCTAACAAAACTAACCATCCCCTACCCCTTAATCTTCATTGAATTTCTGAGCTTTGTTTCATTGTTTTGAATGTTTACTAATCTCTTCTCAGTTTCTATTTTCAGGCACTCGGACGTGGTACAACGCGGGAGGAGCCAGCCAGCCGCCCAGCCACAGATGAAGAGGAAGGAGCCCATCGCCCAGCTTTGTCTAGCAGCCAACATTGGCCAATGCGGTGAGTAACAGGCTGCTTTTGTAGCACTTCCTGGATCCCTCTTTTGCATTATAACTTGATCAGGGCAGCTAGGGTGTTTATTTGACCTCTTGTTTTCCTGTGTTTTCAGGAGCGTTGATCCCACCGAGACGTACAGCAGCATTCTTGGGAGCAGGGATCGACTGCGACCGCACACGGAAGAGAGGGTAAAACCTAAATTAAGTGTTTGGTTATTTTTTTCCTCATCTCACTTGATGAAGACTGTGACCTCTCTTGATAGTGGCTTGTCTTTCTACTTTAGGTATGCAGTGTGAGGCAGCCCTCCATCCCCGGCCCTTTGAAGAGGAGACCGCCAAACCCACGGATGGTAAGATACTTTGTGCAACACCTCGCACACTGTGGACTTTCTTCGTTTTCACTGGTTAGTCTTAGCACACTTGTTTGACTTCTGCACATTTGATGTTAACAGGTGTGGGTTAGGCTAGTGTTGATTCCCAGATGAAGTGTGGACCGCAGCCTGCCAGAAGATGTGCACAGAATTCAGGGACATACAGCGGCCCACCCCAGCATTGAAGGTAAGAAGATGTGCAATCGGTGTTCACCTGGCAATCTGTGGACTTTTGTTACTCCTTCCTTGTGGTGGGAGTGTGTGTAGCATTGGCTCTGAACTGTCGACATCTTTGTTAACAGGTACGGGCTTGGACAGCTTGCGTGGAAGAAGAGCAGACCGACACCAAATCCCTGAGTTGCAGGTAAGACGCAGTGTGCACATCTTGCACTCTGTGCACTTTCAGTCCTGTGTGTTTGTGTTAAAAGGTACCTTAACTCTTCTCTTTGCACAGGTAAGAGCACAGTCTGTAATTTTAGTTTGAATAACTCTAGGAAGTTGTTTTGATGTCTTGATTTTGCTTTGTTAGCAGAGGAGGAGGTGTACGCTGAACTGGACGAATCCCAACAGCAGTCAAGGAGGGAAGAGGAGGTAAGATTCACACTGTACATCTGGAAGCCTTTCATGATCTTTTCCTTGCCAACCGATGTTGGCCATATCAGCATTTGACCTCTTGACTTTCAATTGACAGGATGCGCAGCAAGAAGAAGATCCCACCAGAGCCCAGCCCACCAGAGCCCAGCCCACCAAAGCCCAGCCCAACCCAGATGTGGATCCAATTCCGCGACCAGGAAGCCTAATAGAGAAGCATTTTGAATTTATTTCCTTCTTTCTGTCTCCTCTCTGTCTCCTCAGCACTTCCACTAAATCTAAAAAAACTAACCATCCCCTACCCCTTAATCTTCATTGAATTTCTGAGCTTTGTTTCATTGTTTTGAATGATTACTATTCTCTTCTCAGTTTCTATTTTCAGGCACTCGGACGTGGTACAACGCGGGAGGAGCCAGCCAGCTGCTCAGCCACAGATGAAGAGGAAGGAGCCCATCGCCCAGCTTTGTCTAGCAGCCAACATTGGCCAATGCGGTGAGTAACAGGCTGCTTTTGTAGCACTTCCTGGATCCCTCTTTTGCATTATAACTTGATCAGAGCAGCTAGGGTTTTTCTTTTTGACCTCCTGTTTTTCTGTGTTTTCAGGAGCGTTGATCCCACCGAGACGTACAGCAGCATTCTTGGGAGCAAGGATCGACTGCGACCGCACAGGAAGAGAGGGTAAGATTCATGTCCAACCTGAATTTAGTGTTTGGTTATTTTTTTCCTCATCTCACTTGATGAAGACTGTGATCTCTCTTGATATGTCTTGTCTTTCTACTTTAGGTATGCAGTGTGATGCAGCCCTCCATTCCCAGCCCTTTGAAGAGGAGACTGCCAACCCAGGACGGTAAGATACTTTGTGCAACACTTGCACACTGTGAACTTTCTTCATTTTGACTCTTTAGTCTTAGCACACTTTTTTGACTTCTCCACATTTGATGTTAACAGGTCAGGGTTAGGCTGTGTGGATTCCCAGATGAATTGTGGACTGCAGCCTGCCAGGAGAAGTGCAAAGAGTTCAGGGACGTACTGCGGCCACCCCAGCATTGAAGGTAAGAGAGATGCGCAATCGGTGTACACCTGGCAATTCTGTGGACTTTTGTTACTCCTTCCTTGTTGTGGGAGTGTGTTGCATTGGGTTTGACCTGTGGACATCTTTGTTAACAGGTACGGGGTTGGACAGGTTGCGTGGAAGAAGAGCAGACCGTCACCAGTAGGCAGCAGTTCTGTGATGCACTGTGGTCAATCCCTGATGTGCAGGTAAGACGCAGCACATCTTGCAGTGTGTCCACTTTCCTTACTCTGTGTTTGTGTTAAAAGGTATCATGACTTTACTCTTTGCACTCACTGAAATTTTGTTAACTGTAGGAAATTGTTTTGATGTCTTGATTTTGCTTTGTTAGCATAAGAGGAGATGTATGCTGACCCAAGAGGATCCCAGCAGCAGTCAAAAAGAGAAGAGGAGGTAAGATTCACACTGTACATCTTGCAGCCTTTCATGATCTTTATCTTTCCAAATGATGTTGATCTTATCAGCATTTGACCTCTTGATTTCTAATTGACAGGATGCGCAGCAAGCAACAGAGCCCAGATCCCAGCCCAGCCCAGCCCGTTGCAGCCCCACCAGCGCATCCAAGCCCAGCCCAACCCAGATGTGGATCCAATTCCGCTACCAGGAAGCCTAACAGAGAAGCATTTTGAATTTATTTCTTTCCTTCTGTCTCTTCTCTGTCTTCTGAGCACTTCCCTAATCTAACACAACTAACCATCCCCTACCCCTTAACATTCATTTTGTTGTAATTTCATTGAATTTGTGTGCTTTGTTTCATTGTTTTGAATTTTTACTAATCTCGTCTCAGTTGTATATTTTCAGGCACTCGGACGTGGTACAACGCGGGAGCACCCAGCCAGCCAGCCAGCCACAGATGAAGAGGAAGGAGCCCATTGCCCAGTTTTGTCTAGCAGGCCAACATTGGCCAAGGCGGTGAGTAACGGGCTGCTTTTGTAGCACTTGCTGGATCCCTGTTTTGCATTATAACTTGATCAGAGCAGATAGGGTTCATCTTTTTCACCACCTGTTTTTCTGTGTTTTCAGGGGCGTCGATCTCACCGAGACGTACAGCAGCATTCTTGGGAGCAAGGAGCGACTGCGACCGCATATGGAAGAGAGGGTAAGATTCATGTTCAACCTGAATTTACTGTGTTGATTTAACTTTTCCTCATCTCACTTGATGAAGACTGTGATCTCTTGATGTCTTGTCTTTCTACTGTAGATATGCAGTGTGATGCATCCCTCTGTTCACAGTCCTTTGAAGAGGAGTCTGCCAACCCAGGGACGGTAAGATACTTTGTGCAGGCCTTGCACTCTGTGAACTTTCTTCATTTTGACTCTTTAGTCTTAGCACACTTTTTATGCTACTCCACCTTTGGTGTTAACAGGTCAGAGTTAGGCTGTTGTGGATTCCCAGATGAATTGTGGACTGCAGCCGGCCAGAAGAAGTGCGTAGAGTTCAGGGACCTACTGCGGCCAACTCCAGCATTGAAGGTAAGTGGAAGCGCAATAAGTGTACCAGTTTATTCTGTGGACTTTTGTTACTCCTTCTTTGTTGTGGGAGTGTTTCTTGGGGTTTGACCTATGGACATCTTTATTAACAGGTATGGGGTTGGACTGGCCTGGTTGCGTGGAAGAAGAGCAGACCGTCACCAGTAGGCAGCAGTTCTGTGATGCACTGCGGTCAATCCCTGACGTGCAGGTAAGATGCAGTATGCACATCTTGCAGTGTGTCCACTTTCATTACTGTGTGTTTGTGTGTAAAAGATATCTTAACTTTGCTCTTTGCACTCGCTGAAATTTTGTTAACTCTAGGAAGTTGTTTTGATGTCTTGATTTTGCTTTGTTAGCAGATGAGGAGGTGTATGCTGACCTGGAGGATCCCAACAGCAGTCAAGAAGAGAAGAGGAGGTAAGATTCACACTGTACATCATGCAGCCTTTCATGATCTTTACTTTACCAAATGATGTTGACCATGTCAGCATTTGACCTCTTGACTTCCAATTGACAGGATGCGCAGCAAGCAACAGAGCCCAACCGAGCCCAGCCCAGCCCAGCCCCAGCCCAGCAGAGCCCAGCCCAACCCAGACAGATGGATCCAATTCCGCTACCAGGAAGCCTAACAGAGAAGCATTTTGAATTTATTTCTTTCCTTCTGTCTCTTCTCTGTCTTCTGAGCACTTCCCTTAATCTAACACAACTAACCATCCCCTACCCCTTAACATATTTTGTTGTAATTTCATTAAATTTCTGTGCTTTGTTTCATTGTTTTGAATTTGTACTAATCTCGTCTCAGTTGTATATTTTCAGGCACTCGGACGTGGTACAACGCGGGAGCACCCAGCCAGCCAGCCACAGATGAAGGGGAAGGAGCCCATTGCCCAGTTTTGTCCAGAGGCCCACATTGGCCAAGGCGGTGAGTAACGGGCTGCTTTTGTAGCACTGCTGGATCCCTGTTTTGCATTATAACTTGATCAGAGCAGCTAGGGATTTTCTTTTTGACCTCCTGACTTTCTGTGTTTTCAGGAGCGTCGATCCCACCGAGACGTACAGCAGCATTCTGGGGAGCAAGGATCGACTGCGACCGCACATGAAAGAGAGGGTAAGATTCGTGTCCAACCTGATTTTACTGTCTTTATTTATCTTTTCCCCATCTCACTTGATGAAGACTGTGATGTCTCTTGATGTCTTGTCTTTCTACTGTAGATATGCGATGTGATGCAGCCCTCTATTCCGAGTCCTTTGAAGAGGAGTCTGCCAACCCAAGGACGGTAAGATACTTTGTGCAGGCCTTGCACTCTGTGAATTTTCTTCATTTTGACTCCCGACTCTTAGCACACTTTTTTGTCTACTCCACCTTTGGTGTTAACAGGTCAGGGTTAGGCTGTTGTAGATTCCCAGAAATAATTCTGGACTGCGGCCTGCCAGAAGAAGTGCAAAGAGTTCAGGGACGTACTGCAGCCAACTCCAGCATTGAAGGTAAGAGAATGCACAATCGGTGTACACCTTGAATTCTGTGGACTTTTTTTACTTCTTCCTTGTTGTGGGAGTGTTGGTTGGGGTTTGACCTGTGGAAATCTTTGTTAACAGGTACGGGGTTGGACTGGTCTGGTTGCGTGGAAGAAGAGCAGACCGTCACCAGTAGGCAGCAGTTCTGTGATGCACTGCGGTCAATCCCTGACGTGCAGGTAAGATGCAGTGTGCACACCTTGTAGTATGTCACATTTCATTACTGTGTGTTTGTGTTTCATGTAAAGGTATCTTAAGTTTGCTCTTTGCAATTTTGTTAACTGTAGGAAGTTGTTTTGATGTCATGATTTTGCTTTGTTAGCAGATGAGGAGGTGTATGCTGACCCTGAAGGATTCCAACAGCAGTCAAGAAGAGAAGAGGAGGTAAGATATCCGCACTGTACCTCATGCAGCCTTTCATGATCTTTACCTTGCCAAATGATGTTGACCATGTCAGCATTTGACCTCTTGACTTCCAATTGACAGGATGCGCAGCAAGCAACAGAGCCCACCCGAGCCCAGCCCAGCCCACCTCAGCCCAGCCCACCGCAGCCCATCCCCACAGATGATCCAATTCCGCTACCAGGAAGCCTAACAGAGAAGCATTTTGAATTTATTTCTTTCCTTCTGTCTCTTCTCTGTCTTCTGAGCACTTCCCTTATCTAACACAACTAACCATCCCCTACCCCTTAACATATTTTTCTTTGTAATTTCATTAAATTTCTGTGCTTTGTTTCATTGTTTTGAATTTTTACTAATCTCGTCTCAGTTGTGTATTTTCAGGCACTCGGACGTGGTACAACGCGGGAGCACCCAGCCAGCCTGCCTCCAGCCAGCCACAGATGAAGAGGAAGGAGCCCATTGCCCAGTTTTGTCCAGAGGCCCACATTGGCCAAGGCGGTGAGTAACGGGCTGCTTTTGTAGCACTGCTGGATCCCTGTTTTGCATTATAACTTGATCAGAGCAGCTAGGGTTCATCTTTTTGACCTCCTGTTTTCTGTGTTTTCAGGAGCGTCGATCTCACCGAGACGTACAGCAGCATTCTTGGGAGCAAGGATCGACTGCGACCGCACATGGAAGAGAGGGTAAGATTCATGTCCAACCTGAATTTACCGTGCTGATTTATCTTTACCTCATCTCACTTGATGAAGGCTGTGATCTCTTGATGTCTTGTCTTTCTACTGTAGAGATGCAGTGTGATGCAGCCCTCTATCCCCAGGGGTTTGAAGAGGAGTCTGCCAACCCAAGGACGGTAAGATACTTTGTGCACGCCTTGCACTCTGTGAACTTTCTTCATTTTGAGTCTTTAGTCTTGGCACACTTTTTTGACTAATCCACCTTTGGTTAAGAGTTCAGGGTAGGGCTGTTGTGGATTCCCAGATGAATTGTGGACTGCGGCCTGCCAGAAGAATTGCAAAGAGTTCAGGGACGTACTGCAGCCAACTCCAGCATTGAAGGTAAGAGAATGCACAATCGGTGTACACCTTGAATTCTGTGGACTTTTTTTACTTCTTCCTTGTTGTGGGAGTGTTGGTTGGGGTTTGACCTGTGGAAATCTTTGTTAACAGGTACGGGGTTGGACTGGTCTGGTTGCGTGGAAGAAGAGCAGACCGTCACCAGTAGGCAGCAGTTCTGTGATGCACTGCGGTCAATCCCTGACGTGCAGGTAAGATGCAGTATGCACAACCTTGTAGTGTGTCCCATTTCATTACTGTGTGTTTGTGTTTCATGTAAATGATATCTTAACTTTGCTCTTTGCTCTCGCTGAAATTTTGTTAACTCTAGGAAGTTGTTTTGATTTCTTGATTATGCTTTGTTAGCAGATGAGGAGGTGTTTGCTGACCTGGAAGGGTTCCAACAGCAGTCAAGAAGAGAAGAGGAGGTAAGATATTGTCACTGCACATCATGCAGCCTTTCATGATCTTTACTTTGCCAAATGATGTTGACCATGTCAGCATTTGACCTCTTGACTTCCAATTGACAGGATGCGCAGCAAGCAACAGAGCCCACCCGAGCCCAGCCCAGCCCAGCCCAGCCCTTTGCAGCCCAAGATAGCAGAGGATCCAGCGCATCCAAACCCATCCCCACAGATGATCCAATTCCGCTACCAGGAAGCCTAACAGAGAAGCATTTTGAATTTATTTCTTTCCTTCTGTCTCTTCTCTGTCTTCTGAGCACTTCCCTTATCTAACACAACTAACCATCCCCTACCCCTTAACATATCTTTCTTTGTAATTTCATTAAATTTCTGTGCTTTGTTTCATTGTTTTGAATTTTTACTAATCTCGTCTCAGTTGTGTATTTTCAGGCACTCGGACGTGGTACAACGCGGGAGCACCCAGCCAGCCTGCCTCCAGCCAGCCACAGATGAAGAGGAAGGAGCCCATTGCCCAGTTTTGTCCAGAGGCCCACATTGGCCAAGGCGGTGAGTAACGGGCTGCTTTTGTAGCTCTGCTGGATCCCTGTTTCGCATTATAACTTGATGAGAGCAGCTAGGATTCATCTTTTTGACCTCCTGTTTTTCTGTGTTTTCAGGAGCGTCGATCCCAGCGAGACGTACAGCAGCATTCTCGGGAGCAAGGATCGACTGCGACCGCACAAGGAAGAGAGGGTAAGATTCATGTCCAAGCTGAATTTACTGTGTTGATTTATATTTTCCTCATCTGACTTGATGAAGACTGTAATCTCTCTTGATGCCTTGTCTTTCTACTGTAGATATGCGGTATGATGCAGCCCTCTATTCCCAGTCCTCTGAAGAGGAGTCTGCCAACCTAGGGACGGTAAGATACTTTGTGCAGGCCTTGCACTCTGTGAACTTTCTTCATTTTGACTCTTTAGTCTTAGCACACTTTTTATGCTACTCCACCTTTGGTGTTAACAGGTCAGGGTTAGGCTGTTGTGGATTCCTAGATGAATTGTGGACTGCAGCCTGCCAGGAGAAGTGCAAAGAGTTCAGGGACGTACTGCAGCCAACTCCAGCATTGAAGGTAAGAGAATGCACAATCGGTGTACACCTTGAATTCTGTGGACTTTTTTTACTTCTTCCTTGTTGTGGGAGTGTTGGTTGGGGTTTGACCTGTGGAAATCTTTGTTAACAGGTACGGGGTTGGACTGGTCTGGTTGCGTGGAAGAAGAGCAGACCGTCACCAGTAGGCAGCAGTTCTGTGATGCACTGCGGTCAATCCCTGACGTGCAGGTAAGATGCAGTATGCAAACCTTGTAGTATGTCCCATTTCATTACTGCATGTTTGTGTTTCATGTAAATGATATCTTAACTTTGCTCTTTGCTCTCGCTGAAAGTTTGTTAACTCTAGGAAGTTGTTTTGATGTCTTGATTCTGCTTTGTTAGCAGATGAGGAGGTGTTTGCTGACCTGGAAGGATTCCAACAGCAGTCAAGAAGAGAAGAGGAGGTAAGATATTGTCACTGCACATCATGCAGCCTTTCATGATCTTTACTTTGCCAAATGATGTTGACCATGTCAGCATTTGACCTCTTGACTTCCAATTGACAGGATGCGCAGCAAGCAACAGAGCCCAACCGAGCCCAGCCCAGCCCAGCCCAGCCCTTTGCAGCCCAAGATAGCAGAGGATCCAGCGCATCCAAACCCATCCCCACAGATGATCCAATTCCGCTACCAGGAAGCCTAACAGAGAAGCATTTTGAATTTATTTCTTTCCTTCTGTCTCTTCTCTGTCTTCTGAGCACTTCCCTTATCTAACACAACTAACCATCCCCTACCCCTTAACATATCTTTCTTTGTAATTTCATTAAATTTCTGTGCTTTGTTTCATTGTTTTGAATTTTTACTAATCTCGTCTCAGTTGTGTATTTTCAGGCACTCGGACGTGGTACAACGCGGGAGCACCCAGCCAGCCTGCCTCCAGCCAGCCACAGATGAAGAGGAAGGAGCCCATTGCCCAGTTTTGTCCAGAGGCCCACATTGGCCAAGACGGTGAGTAACGGGCTGCTTTTGTAGCTCTGCTGGATCCCTGTTTCGCATTATAACTTGATGAGAGCAGCTAGGATTCATCTTTTTGACCTCCTGTTTTTCTGTGTTTTCAGGAGCGTCGATCCCAGCGAGACGTACAGCAGCATTCTCGGGAGCAAGGATCGACTGCGACCGCACAAGGAAGAGAGGGTAAGATTCATGTCCAAGCTGAATTTACTGTGTTGATTTATATTTTCCTCATCTGACTTGATGAAGACTGTAATCTCTCTTGATGCCTTGTCTTTCTACTGTAGATATGCGGTATGATGCAGCCCTCTATTCCCAGACCTTTGAAGAGGAGTCTGCCAACCCGAAGACGGTAAGATACTTTGTGCAGGCCTTGCACTCTGTGAACTTTCTTCATTTTGACTCTTTAGTCTTAGCACACTTTTTATGCTACTCCACCTTTGGTGTTAACAGGTCAGGGTTAGGCTGTTGTGGATTCCTAGATGAATTGTGGACTGCAGCCTGCCAGGAGAAGTGCAAAGAGTTCAGGGACGTACTGCAGCCAACTCCAGCATTGAAGGTAAGAGAATGCACAATCGGTGTACACCTTGAATTCTGTGGACTTTTTTTACTTCTTCCTTGTTGTGGGAGTGTTGGTTGGGGTTTGACCTGTGGAAATCTTTGTTAACAGGTACGGGGTTGGACTGGTCTGGTTGCGTGGAAGAAGAGCAGACCGTCACCAGTAGGCAGCAGTTCTGTGATGCACTGCGGTCAATCCCTGACGTGCAGGTAAGATGCAGTATGCAAACCTTGTAGTATGTCCCATTTCATTACTGCATGTTTGTGTTTCATGTAAATGATATCTTAACTTTGCTCTTTGCTCTCGCTGAAAGTTTGTTAACTCTAGGAAGTTGTTTTGATGTCTTGATTCTGCTTTGTTAGCAGATGAGGAGGTGTTTGCTGACCTGGAAGGATTCCAACAGCAGTCAAGAAGAGAAGAGGAGGTAAGATATTGTCACTGCACATCATGCAGCCTTTCATGATCTTTACTTTGCCAAATGATGTTGACCATGTCAGCATTTGACCTCTTGACTTCCAATTGACAGGATGCGCAGCAAGCAACAGAGCCCAACCGAGCCCAGCCCAGCCCAGCCCGTTGCAGCCCAAGATAGCAGAGGATCCAGCGCATCCAAACCCATCCCCACAGATGATCCAATTCCGCTACCAGGAAGCCTAACAGAGAAGCATTTTGAATTTATTTCTTTCCTTCTGTCTCTTCTCTGTCTTCTGAGCACTTCCCTTATCTAACACAACTAACCATCCCCTACCCCTTAACATATCTTTCTTTGTAATTTCATTAAATTTCTGTGCTTTGTTTCATTGTTTTGAATTTTTACTAATCTCGTCTCAGTTGTGTATTTTCAGGCACTCGGACGTGGTACAACGCGGGAGCACCCAGCCAGCCTGCCTCCAGCCAGCCACAGATGAAGAGGAAGGAGCCCATTGCCCAGTTTTGTCCAGAGGCCCACATTGGCCAAGACGGTGAGTAACGGGCTGCTTTTGTAGCTCTGCTGGATCCCTGTTTCGCATTATAACTTGATGAGAGCAGCTAGGATTCATCTTTTTGACCTCCTGTTTTTCTGTGTTTTCAGGAGCGTCGATCCCAGCGAGACGTACAGCAGCATTCTCGGGAGCAAGGATCGACTGCGACCGCACAAGGAAGAGAGGGTAAGATTCATGTCCAAGCTGAATTTACTGTGTTGATTTATATTTTCCTCATCTGACTTGATGAAGACTGTAATCTCTCTTGATGCCTTGTCTTTCTACTGTAGATATGCGGTATGATGCAGCCCTCTATTCCCAGACCTTTGAAGAGGAGTCTGCCAACCCGAAGACGGTAAGATACTTTGTGCAGGCCTTGCACTCTGTGAACTTTCTTCATTTTGACTCTTTAGTCTTAGCACACTTTTTATGCTACTCCACCTTTGGAGTTAACAGGTCAGGGTTAGGCTGTTGTGGATTCCTGGATGAATTGTGGACTGCAGCCTGCCAGGAGAAGTGCAAAGAGTTCAGGGACGTACTGCAGCCAACTCCAGCATTGAAGGTAAGAGAATGCGCAATCGGTGTACACCTTGAATTCTAAGGACTTTTGTTACTTCTTCCTTGTTGTGGGAGTGTTGGTTGGGGTTTGACCTGTGGAAATCTTTGTTAACAGGTACGGGGTTGGACTGGTCTGGTTGCGTGGAAGAAGAGCAGACCGTCACCAGTAGGCAGCAGTTCTGTGATGCACTGCGGTCAATCCCTGACGTGCAGGTAAGATGCAGTATGCAAACCTTGTAGTATGTCCCATTTCATTACTGCATGTTTGTGTTTCATGTAAATGATATCTTAACTTTGCTCTTTGCTCTCGCTGAAAGTTTGTTAACTCTAGGAAGTTGTTTTGATGTCTTGATTCTGCTTTGTTAGCAGATGAGGAGGTGTTTGCTGACCTGGAAGGATTCCAACAGCAGTCAAGAAGAGAAGAGGAGGTAAGATATTGTCACTGCACATCATGCAGCCTTTCATGATCTTTACTTTGCCAAATGATGTTGACCATGTCAGCATTTGACCTCTTGACTTCCAATTGACAGGATGCGCAGCAAGCAACAGAGCCCAACCGAGCCCAGCCCAGCCCAGCCCGTTGCAGCCCAAGATAGCAGAGGATCCAGCGCATCCAAACCCATCCCCACAGATGATCCAATTCCGCTACCAGGAAGCCTAACAGAGAAGCATTTTGAATTTATTTCTTTCCTTCTGTCTCTTCTCTGTCTTCTGAGCACTTCCCTTATCTAACACAACTAACCATCCCCTACCCCTTAACATATCTTTCTTTGTAATTTCATTAAATTTCTGTGCTTTGTTTCATTGTTTTGAATTTTTACTAATCTCGTCTCAGTTGTGTATTTTCAGGCACTCGGACGTGGTACAACGCGGGAGCACCCAGCCAGCCTGCCTCCAGCCAGCCACAGATGAAGAGGAAGGAGCCCATTGCCCAGTTTTGTCCAGAGGCCCACATTGGCCAAGACGGTGAGTAACGGGCTGCTTTTGTAGCTCTGCTGGATCCCTGTTTCGCATTATAACTTGATGAGAGCAGCTAGGATTCATCTTTTTGACCTCCTGTTTTTCTGTGTTTTCAGGAGCGTCGATCCCAGCGAGACGTACAGCAGCATTCTCGGGAGCAAGGATCGACTGCGACCGCACAAGGAAGAGAGGGTAAGATTCATGTCCAAGCTGAATTTACTGTGTTGATTTATATTTTCCTCATCTGACTTGATGAAGACTGTAATCTCTCTTGATGCCTTGTCTTTCTACTGTAGATATGCGGTATGATGCAGCCCTCTATTCCCAGACCTTTGAAGAGGAGTCTGCCAACCCGAAGACGGTAAGATACTTTGTGCAGGCCTTGCACTCTGTGAACTTTCTTCATTTTGACTCTTTAGTCTTAGCACACTTTTTATGCTACTCCACCTTTGGAGTTAACAGGTCAGGGTTAGGCTGTTGTGGATTCCTAGATGAATTGTGGACTGCAGCCTGCCAGGAGAAGTGCAAAGAGTTCAGGGACGTACTGCAGCCAACTCCAGCATTGAAGGTAAGAGAATGCGCAATCGGTGTACACCTTGAATTCTAAGGACTTTTGTTACTTCTTCCTTGTTGTGGGAGTGTTGGTTGGGGTTTGACCTGTGGAAATCTTTGTTAACAGGTACGGGGTTGGACTGGTCTGGTTGCGTGGAAGAAGAGCAGACCGTCACCAGTAGGCAGCAGTTCTGTGATGCACTGCGGTCAATCCCTGACGTGCAGGTAAGATGCAGTATGCAAACCTTGTAGTATGTCCCATTTCATTACTGCATGTTTGTGTTTCATGTAAATGATATCTTAACTTTGCTCTTTGCTCTCGCTGAAAGTTTGTTAACTCTAGGAAGTTGTTTTGATGTCTTGATTCTGCTTTGTTAGCAGATGAGGAGGTGTTTGCTGACCTGGAAGGATTCCAACAGCAGTCAAGAAGAGAAGAGGAGGTAAGATATTGTCACTGCACATCATGCAGCCTTTCATGATCTTTACTTTGCCAAATGATGTTGACCATGTCAGCATTTGACCTCTTGACTTCCAATTGACAGGATGCGCAGCAAGCAACAGAGCCCAACCGAGCCCAGCCCAGCCCAGCCCGTTGCAGCCCAAGATAGCAGAGGATCCAGCGCATCCAAACCCATCCCCACAGATGATCCAATTCCGCTACCAGGAAGCCTAACAGAGAAGCATTTTGAATTTATTTCTTTCCTTCTGTCTCTTCTCTGTCTTCTGAGCACTTCCCTTATCTAACACAACTAACCATCCCCTACCCCTTAACATATCTTTCTTTGTAATTTCATTAAATTTCTGTGCTTTGTTTCATTGTTTTGAATTTTTACTAATCTCGTCTCAGTTGTGTATTTTCAGGCACTCGGACGTGGTACAACGCGGGAGCACCCAGCCAGCCTGCCTCCAGCCAGCCACAGATGAAGAGGAAGGAGCCCATTGCCCAGTTTTGTCCAGAGGCCCACATTGGCCAAGACGGTGAGTAACGGGCTGCTTTTGTAGCTCTGCTGGATCCCTGTTTCGCATTATAACTTGATGAGAGCAGCTAGGATTCATCTTTTTGACCTCCTGTTTTTCTGTGTTTTCAGGAGCGTCGATCCCAGCGAGACGTACAGCAGCATTCTCGGGAGCAAGGATCGACTGCGACCGCACAAGGAAGAGAGGGTAAGATTCATGTCCAAGCTGAATTTACTGTGTTGATTTATATTTTCCTCATCTGACTTGATGAAGACTGTAATCTCTCTTGATGCCTTGTCTTTCTACTGTAGATATGCGGTATGATGCAGCCCTCTATTCCCAGACCTTTGAAGAGGAGTCTGCCAACCCGAAGACGGTAAGATACTTTGTGCAGGCCTTGCACTCTGTGAACTTTCTTCATTTTGACTCTTTAGTCTTAGCACACTTTTTCTGCTACTCCACCTTTGGAGTTAACAGGTCAGGGTTAGGCTGTTGTGGATTCCTAGATGAATTGTGGACTGCAGCCTGCCAGGAGAAGTGCAAAGAGTTCATCGACGTACTGCAGCCAACTTCAGCATTGAAGGTAAGAGAATGCGCAATCGGTGTACACCTTGAATTCTAAGGACTTTTGTTACTTCTTCCTTGTTGTGGGAGTGTTGGTTGGGGTTTGACCTGTGGAAATCTTTGTTAACAGGTACGGGGTTGGACTGGTCTGGTTGCGTGGAAGAAGAGCAGACCGTCACCAGTAGGCAGCAGTTCTGTGATGCACTGCGGTCAATCCCTGACGTGCAGGTAAGATGCAGTATGCAAACCTTGTAGTATGTCCCATTTCATTACTGCATGTTTGTGTTTCATGTAAATGATATCTTAACTTTGCTCTTTGCTCTCGCTGAAAGTTTGTTAACTCTAGGAAGTTGTTTTGATGTCTTGATTCTGCTTTGTTAGCAGATGAGGAGGTGTTTGCTGACCTGGAAGGATTCCAACAGCAGTCAAGAAGAGAAGAGGAGGTAAGATATTGTCACTGCACATCATGCAGCCTTTCATGATCTTTACTTTGCCAAATGATGTTGACCATGTCAGCATTTGACCTCTTGACTTCCAATTGACAGGATGCGCAGCAAGCAACAGAGCCCAACCGAGCCCAGCCCAGCCCAGCCCGTTGCAGCCCAAGATAGCAGAGGATCCAGCGCATCCAAACCCATCCCCACAGATGATCCAATTCCGCTACCAGGAAGCCTAACAGAGAAGCATTTTGAATTTATTTCTTTCCTTCTGTCTCTTCTCTGTCTTCTGAGCACTTCCCTTATCTAACACAACTAACCATCCCCTACCCCTTAACATATCTTTCTTTGTAATTTCATTAAATTTCTGTGCTTTGTTTCATTGTTTTGAATTTTTACTAATCTCGTCTCAGTTGTGTATTTTCAGGCACTCGGACGTGGTACAACGCGGGAGCACCCAGCCAGCCTGCCTCCAGCCAGCCACAGATGAAGAGGAAGGAGCCCATTGCCCAGTTTTGTCCAGAGGCCCACATTGGCCAAGACGGTGAGTAACGGGCTGCTTTTGTAGCTCTGCTGGATCCCTGTTTCGCATTATAACTTGATGAGAGCAGCTAGGATTCATCTTTTTGACCTCCTGTTTTTCTGTGTTTTCAGGAGCGTCGATCCCAGCGAGACGTACAGCAGCATTCTCGGGAGCAAGGATCGACTGCGACCGCACAAGGAAGAGAGGGTAAGATTCATGTCCAAGCTGAATTTACTGTGTTGATTTATATTTTCCTCATCTGACTTGATGAAGACTGTAATCTCTCTTGATGCCTTGTCTTTCTACTGTAGATATGCGGTATGATGCAGCCCTCTATTCCCAGACCTTTGAAGAGGAGTCTGCCAACCCGAAGACGGTAAGATACTTTGTGCAGGCCTTGCACTCTGTGAACTTTCTTCATTTTGACTCTTTAGTCTTAGCACACTTTTTATGCTACTCCACCTTTGGTGTTAACAGGTCAGGGTTAGGCTGTTGTGGATTCCTAGATGAATTGTGGACTGCAGCCTGCCAGGAGAAGTGCAAAGAGTTCAGGGACGTACTGCAGCCAACTCCAGCATTGAAGGTAAGAGAATGCACAATCGGTGTACACCTTGAATTCTGTGGACTTTTTTTACTTCTTCCTTGTTGTGGGAGTGTTGGTTGGGGTTTGACCTGTGGAAATCTTTGTTAACAGGTACGGGGTTGGACTGGTCTGGTTGCGTGGAAGAAGAGCAGACCGTCACCAGTAGGCAGCAGTTCTGTGATGCACTGCGGTCAATCCCTGACGTGCAGGTAAGATGCAGTATGCAAACCTTGTAGTATGTCCCATTTCATTACTGCATGTTTGTGTTTCATGTAAATGATATCTTAACTTTGCTCTTTGCTCTCGCTGAAAGTTTGTTAACTCTAGGAAGTTGTTTTGATGTCTTGATTCTGCTTTGTTAGCAGATGAGGAGGTGTTTGCTGACCTGGAAGGATTCCAACAGCAGTCAAGAAGAGAAGAGGAGGTAAGATATTGTCACTGCACATCATGCAGCCTTTCATGATCTTTACTTTGCCAAATGATGTTGACCATGTCAGCATTTGACCTCTTGACTTCCAATTGACAGGATGCGCAGCAAGCAACAGAGCCCAACCGAGCCCAGCCCAGCCCAGCCCGTTGCAGCCCAAGATAGCAGAGGATCCAGCGCATCCAAACCCATCCCCACAGATGATCCAATTCCGCTACCAGGAAGCCTAACAGAGAAGCATTTTGAATTTATTTCTTTCCTTCTGTCTCTTCTCTGTCTTCTGAGCACTTCCCTTATCTAACACAACTAACCATCCCCTACCCCTTAACATATCTTTCTTTGTAATTTCATTAAATTTCTGTGCTTTGTTTCATTGTTTTGAATTTTTACTAATCTCGTCTCAGTTGTGTATTTTCAGGCACTCGGACGTGGTACAACGCGGGAGCACCCAGCCAGCCTGCCTCCAGCCAGCCACAGATGAAGAGGAAGGAGCCCATTGCCCAGTTTTGTCCAGAGGCCCACATTGGCCAAGACGGTGAGTAACGGGCTGCTTTTGTAGCTCTGCTGGATCCCTGTTTCGCATTATAACTTGATGAGAGCAGCTAGGATTCATCTTTTTGACCTCCTGTTTTTCTGTGTTTTCAGGAGCGTCGATCCCAGCGAGACGTACAGCAGCATTCTCGGGAGCAAGGATCGACTGCGACCGCACAAGGAAGAGAGGGTAAGATTCATGTCCAAGCTGAATTTACTGTGTTGATTTATATTTTCCTCATCTGACTTGATGAAGACTGTAATCTCTCTTGATGCCTTGTCTTTCTACTGTAGATATGCGGTATGATGCAGCCCTCTATTCCCAGACCTTTGAAGAGGAGTCTGCCAACCCGAAGACGGTAAGATACTTTGTGCAGGCCTTGCACTCTGTGAACTTTCTTCATTTTGACTCTTTAGTCTTAGCACACTTTTTATGCTACTCCACCTTTGGAGTTAACAGGTCAGGGTTAGGCTGTTGTGGATTCCTAGATGAATTGTGGACTGCAGCCTGCCAGGAGAAGTGCAAAGAGTTCAGGGACGTACTGCAGCCAACTCCAGCATTGAAGGTAAGAGAATGCACAATCGGTGTACACCTTGAATTCTGTGGACTTTTTTTACTTCTTCCTTGTTGTGGGAGTGTTGGTTGGGGTTTGACCTGTGGAAATCTTTGTTAACAGGTACGGGGTTGGACTGGTCTGGTTGCGTGGAAGAAGAGCAGACCGTCACCAGTAGGCAGCAGTTCTGTGATGCACTGCGGTCAATCCCTGACGTGCAGGTAAGATGCAGTATGCAAACCTTGTAGTATGTCCCATTTCATTACTGCATGTTTGTGTTTCATGTAAATGATATCTTAACTTTGCTCTTTGCTCTCGCTGAAAGTTTGTTAACTCTAGGAAGTTGTTTTGATGTCTTGATTCTGCTTTGTTAGCAGATGAGGAGGTGTTTGCTGACCTGGAAGGATTCCAACAGCAGTCAAGAAGAGAAGAGGAGGTAAGATATTGTCACTGCACATCATGCAGCCTTTCATGATCTTTACTTTGCCAAATGATGTTGACCATGTCAGCATTTGACCTCTTGACTTCCAATTGACAGGATGCGCAGCAAGCAACAGAGCCCAACCGAGCCCAGCCCAGCCCAGCCCGTTGCAGCCCAAGATAGCAGAGGATCCAGCGCATCCAAACCCATCCCCACAGATGATCCAATTCCGCTACCAGGAAGCCTAACAGAGAAGCATTTTGAATTTATTTCTTTCCTTCTGTCTCTTCTCTGTCTTCTGAGCACTTCCCTTATCTAACACAACTAACCATCCCCTACCCCTTAACATATCTTTCTTTGTAATTTCATTAAATTTCTGTGCTTTGTTTCATTGTTTTGAATTTTTACTAATCTCGTCTCAGTTGTGTATTTTCAGGCACTCGGACGTGGTACAACGCGGGAGCACCCAGCCAGCCTGCCTCCAGCCAGCCACAGATGAAGAGGAAGGAGCCCATTGCCCAGTTTTGTCCAGAGGCCCACATTGGCCAAGACGGTGAGTAACGGGCTGCTTTTGTAGCTCTGCTGGATCCCTGTTTCGCATTATAACTTGATGAGAGCAGCTAGGATTCATCTTTTTGACCTCCTGTTTTTCTGTGTTTTCAGGAGCGTCGATCCCAGCGAGACGTACAGCAGCATTCTCGGGAGCAAGGATCGACTGCGACCGCACAAGGAAGAGAGGGTAAGATTCATGTCCAAGCTGAATTTACTGTGTTGATTTATATTTTCCTCATCTGACTTGATGAAGACTGTAATCTCTCTTGATGCCTTGTCTTTCTACTGTAGATATGCGGTATGATGCAGCCCTCTATTCCCAGACCTTTGAAGAGGAGTCTGCCAACCCGAAGACGGTAAGATACTTTGTGCAGGCCTTGCACTCTGTGAACTTTCTTCATTTTGACTCTTTAGTCTTAGCACACTTTTTATGCTACTCCACCTTTGGAGTTAACAGGTCAGGGTTAGGCTGTTGTGGATTCCTAGATGAATTGTGGACTGCAGCCTGCCAGGAGAAGTGCAAAGAGTTCATCGACGTACTGCAGCCAACTTCAGCATTGAAGGTAAGAGAATGCGCAATCGGTGTACACCTTGAATTCTAAGGACTTTTGTTACTTCTTCCTTGTTGTGGGAGTGTTGGTTGGGGTTTGACCTGTGGAAATCTTTGTTAACAGGTACGGGGTTGGACTGGTCTGGTTGCGTGGAAGAAGAGCAGACCGTCACCAGTAGGCAGCAGTTCTGTGATGCACTGCGGTCAATCCCTGACGTGCAGGTAAGATGCAGTATGCAAACCTTGTAGTATGTCCCATTTCATTACTGCATGTTTGTGTTTCATGTAAATGATATCTTAACTTTGCTCTTTGCCTCGCTGAAAGTTTGTTAACTCTAGGAAGTTGTTTTGATGTCTTGATTCTGCTTTGTTAGCAGATGAGGAGGTGTTTGCTGACCTGGAAGGATTCCAACAGCAGTCAAGAAGAGAAGAGGAGGTAAGATATTGTCACTGCACATCATGCAGCCTTTCATGATCTTTACTTTGCCAAATGATGTTGACCATGTCAGCATTTGACCTCTTGACTTCCAATTGACAGGATGCGCAGCAAGCAACAGAGCCCAACCGAGCCCAGCCCAGCCCAGCCCGTTGCAGCCCAAGATAGCAGAGGATCCAGCGCATCCAAACCCATCCCCACAGATGATCCAATTCCGCTACCAGGAAGCCTAACAGAGAAGCATTTTGAATTTATTTCTTTCCTTCTGTCTCTTCTCTGTCTTCTGAGCACTTCCCTTATCTAACACAACTAACCATCCCCTACCCCTTAACATATCTTTCTTTGTAATTTCATTAAATTTCTGTGCTTTGTTTCATTGTTTTGAATTTTTACTAATCTCGTCTCAGTTGTGTATTTTCAGGCACTCGGACGTGGTACAACGCGGGAGCACCCAGCCAGCCTGCCTCCAGCCAGCCACAGATGAAGAGGAAGGAGCCCATTGCCCAGTTTTGTCCAGAGGCCCACATTGGCCAAGACGGTGAGTAACGGGCTGCTTTTGTAGCTCTGCTGGATCCCTGTTTCGCATTATAACTTGATGAGAGCAGCTAGGATTCATCTTTTTGACCTCCTGTTTTTCTGTGTTTTCAGGAGCGTCGATCCCAGCGAGACGTACAGCAGCATTCTCGGGAGCAAGGATCGACTGCGACCGCACAAGGAAGAGAGGGTAAGATTCATGTCCAAGCTGAATTTACTGTGTTGATTTATATTTTCCTCATCTGACTTGATGAAGACTGTAATCTCTCTTGATGCCTTGTCTTTCTACTGTAGATATGCGGTATGATGCAGCCCTCTATTCCCAGACCTTTGAAGAGGAGTCTGCCAACCCGAAGACGGTAAGATACTTTGTGCAGGCCTTGCACTCTGTGAACTTTCTTCATTTTGACTCTTTAGTCTTAGCACACTTTTTATGCTACTCCACCTTTGGAGTTAACAGGTCAGGGTTAGGCTGTTGTGGATTCCTAGATGAATTGTGGACTGCAGCCTGCCAGGAGAAGTGCAAAGAGTTCAGGGACGTACTGCAGCCAACTCCAGCATTGAAGGTAAGAGAATGCGCAATCGGTGTACACCTTGAATTCTAAGGACTTTTGTTACTTCTTCCTTGTTGTGGGAGTGTTGGTTGGGGTTTGACCTGTGGAAATCTTTGTTAACAGGTACGGGGTTGGACTGGTCTGGTTGCGTGGAAGAAGAGCAGACCGTCACCAGTAGGCAGCAGTTCTGTGATGCACTGCGGTCAATCCCTGACGTGCAGGTAAGATGCAGTATGCAAACCTTGTAGTATGTCCCATTTCATTACTGCATGTTTGTGTTTCATGTAAATGATATCTTAACTTTGCTCTTTGCTCTCGCTGAAAGTTTGTTAACTCTAGGAAGTTGTTTTGATGTCTTGATTCTGCTTTGTTAGCAGATGAGGAGGTGTTTGCTGACCTGGAAGGATTCCAACAGCAGTCAAGAAGAGAAGAGGAGGTAAGATATTGTCACTGCACATCATGCAGCCTTTCATGATCTTTACTTTGCCAAATGATGTTGACCATGTCAGCATTTGACCTCTTGACTTCCAATTGACAGGATGCGCAGCAAGCAACAGAGCCCAACCGAGCCCAGCCCAGCCCAGCCCGTTGCAGCCCAAGATAGCAGAGGATCCAGCGCATCCAAACCCATCCCCACAGATGATCCAATTCCGCTACCAGGAAGCCTAACAGAGAAGCATTTTGAATTTATTTCTTTCCTTCTGTCTCTTCTCTGTCTTCTGAGCACTTCCCTTATCTAACACAACTAACCATCCCCTACCCCTTAACATATCTTTCTTTGTAATTTCATTAAATTTCTGTGCTTTGTTTCATTGTTTTGAATTTTTACTAATCTCGTCTCAGTTGTGTATTTTCAGGCACTCGGACGTGGTACAACGCGGGAGCACCCAGCCAGCCTGCCTCCAGCCAGCCACAGATGAAGAGGAAGGAGCCCATTGCCCAGTTTTGTCCAGAGGCCCACATTGGCCAAGACGGTGAGTAACGGGCTGCTTTTGTAGCTCTGCTGGATCCCTGTTTCGCATTATAACTTGATGAGAGCAGCTAGGATTCATCTTTTTGACCTCCTGTTTTTCTGTGTTTTCAGGAGCGTCGATCCCAGCGAGACGTACAGCAGCATTCTCGGGAGCAAGGATCGACTGCGACCGCACAAGGAAGAGAGGGTAAGATTCATGTCCAAGCTGAATTTACTGTGTTGATTTATATTTTCCTCATCTGACTTGATGAAGACTGTAATCTCTCTTGATGCCTTGTCTTTCTACTGTAGATATGCGGTATGATGCAGCCCTCTATTCCCAGACCTTTGAAGAGGAGTCTGCCAACCCGAAGACGGTAAGATACTTTGTGCAGGCCTTGCACTCTGTGAACTTTCTTCATTTTGACTCTTTAGTCTTAGCACACTTTTTATGCTACTCCACCTTTGGTGTTAACAGGTCAGGGTTAGGCTGTTGTGGATTCCTAGATGAATTGTGGACTGCAGCCTGCCAGGAGAAGTGCAAAGAGTTCAGGGACGTACTGCAGCCAACTCCAGCATTGAAGGTAAGAGAATGCACAATCGGTGTACACCTTGAATTCTGTGGACTTTTTTTACTTCTTCCTTGTTGTGGGAGTGTTGGTTGGGGTTTGACCTGTGGAAATCTTTGTTAACAGGTACGGGGTTGGACTGGTCTGGTTGCGTGGAAGAAGAGCAGACCGTCACCAGTAGGCAGCAGTTCTGTGATGCACTGCGGTCAATCCCTGACGTGCAGGTAAGATGCAGTATGCAAACCTTGTAGTATGTCCCATTTCATTACTGCATGTTTGTGTTTCATGTAAATGATATCTTAACTTTGCTCTTTGCTCTCGCTGAAAGTTTGTTAACTCTAGGAAGTTGTTTTGATGTCTTGATTCTGCTTTGTTAGCAGATGAGGAGGTGTTTGCTGACCTGGAAGGATTCCAACAGCAGTCAAGAAGAGAAGAGGAGGTAAGATATTGTCACTGCACATCATGCAGCCTTTCATGATCTTTACTTTGCCAAATGATGTTGACCATGTCAGCATTTGACCTCTTGACTTCCAATTGACAGGATGCGCAGCAAGCAACAGAGCCCAACCGAGCCCAGCCCAGCCCAGCCCGTTGCAGCCCAAGATAGCAGAGGATCCAGCGCATCCAAACCCATCCCCACAGATGATCCAATTCCGCTACCAGGAAGCCTAACAGAGAAGCATTTTGAATTTATTTCTTTCCTTCTGTCTCTTCTCTGTCTTCTGAGCACTTCCCTTATCTAACACAACTAACCATCCCCTACCCCTTAACATATCTTTCTTTGTAATTTCATTAAATTTCTGTGCTTTGTTTCATTGTTTTGAATTTTTACTAATCTCGTCTCAGTTGTGTATTTTCAGGCACTCGGACGTGGTACAACGCGGGAGCACCCAGCCAGCCTGCCTCCAGCCAGCCACAGATGAAGAGGAAGGAGCCCATTGCCCAGTTTTGTCCAGAGGCCCACATTGGCCAAGACGGTGAGTAACGGGCTGCTTTTGTAGCTCTGCTGGATCCCTGTTTCGCATTATAACTTGATGAGAGCAGCTAGGATTCATCTTTTTGACCTCCTGTTTTTCTGTGTTTTCAGGAGCGTCGATCCCAGCGAGACGTACAGCAGCATTCTCGGGAGCAAGGATCGACTGCGACCGCACAAGGAAGAGAGGGTAAGATTCATGTCCAAGCTGAATTTACTGTGTTGATTTATATTTTCCTCATCTGACTTGATGAAGACTGTAATCTCTCTTGATGCCTTGTCTTTCTACTGTAGATATGCGGTATGATGCAGCCCTCTATTCCCAGACCTTTGAAGAGGAGTCTGCCAACCCGAAGACGGTAAGATACTTTGTGCAGGCCTTGCACTCTGTGAACTTTCTTCATTTTGACTCTTTAGTCTTAGCACACTTTTTATGCTACTCCACCTTTGGTGTTAACAGGTCAGGGTTAGGCTGTTGTGGATTCCTAGATGAATTGTGGACTGCAGCCTGCCAGGAGAAGTGCAAAGAGTTCAGGGACGTACTGCAGCCAACTCCAGCATTGAAGGTAAGAGAATGCACAATCGGTGTACACCTTGAATTCTGTGGACTTTTTTTACTTCTTCCTTGTTGTGGGAGTGTTGGTTGGGGTTTGACCTGTGGAAATCTTTGTTAACAGGTACGGGGTTGGACTGGTCTGGTTGCGTGGAAGAAGAGCAGACCGTCACCAGTAGGCAGCAGTTCTGTGATGCACTGCGGTCAATCCCTGACGTGCAGGTAAGATGCAGTATGCAAACCTTGTAGTATGTCCCATTTCATTACTGCATGTTTGTGTTTCATGTAAATGATATCTTAACTTTGCTCTTTGCTCTCGCTGAAAGTTTGTTAACTCTAGGAAGTTGTTTTGATGTCTTGATTCTGCTTTGTTAGCAGATGAGGAGGTGTTTGCTGACCTGGAAGGATTCCAACAGCAGTCAAGAAGAGAAGAGGAGGTAAGATATTGTCACTGCACATCATGCAGCCTTTCATGATCTTTACTTTGCCAAATGATGTTGACCATGTCAGCATTTGACCTCTTGACTTCCAATTGACAGGATGCGCAGCAAGCAACAGAGCCCAACCGAGCCCAGCCCAGCCCAGCCCAGTTGCAGCCCAAGATAGCAGATTTCATTAAATTTCTGTGCTTTGTTTCATTGTTTTGAATTTTTACTAATCTCGTCTCAGTTGTGTATTTTCAGGCACTCGGACGTGGTACAACGCGGGAGCACCCAGCCAGCCTGCCTCCAGCCAGCCACAGATGAAGAGGAAGGAGCCCATTGCCCAGTTTTGTCCAGAGGCCCACATTGGCCAAGACGGTGAGTAAAGGGCTGCTTTTGTAGAACATCTGGATCCCTGTTTTGCATTATAACTTGATGAGAGCAGCTAGGATTCATCTTTTTGACCTCCTGTTTTTCTGTGTTTTC